>NC_056741.1:832952866-832985366 GCF_019279795.1 Protopterus annectens | reverse complement strand
CAAAAGCTTGGCACTCTCTATAGACACAAATATCTGCTCAGTGCATCAGCCCGACTTTCCCTTGCCTCTTATTACCCTTTCTTTTATACTGTTCCCCCCTCCTCACCAATATTCAGTCCTCTCTAAAGTCCAAACTAGGCTCATGTTACAACAACATTTCTAAGTTTATAACTAATGCCTCCTACTCATCCCACTACTGCTCATCATTACGCAACCTAAAAATGGCTTGAACTCCCCAACTATCTCATCTTTATCCAACTAACTACAGCTCACAAACTCATTCATAATCCATCTATGTGCCCTGCTTTATCTTCTATACTTACTTTATACCATCCTAACAGGCCACTCCAACAACCAACTGCTCGTAAATGTAGGAAAAACCCAAACTTTCAGCTGGTCAGATGCTTTACTCCTTTACCATCGCAAAACTTTGGAACTCCCTCCCCCAAACACTTAGATCCACCTGCTCAGTAACCCTCTTCAAGACATCTCTGAAACATCTCTCCTCATCTTGGCTGTGCACATGTGCTAACACCACATCTCATACAACCCAACATCACCCATCACAACTATTCTCACCCCCACTCTACTACTCTGACATCCTCCTTTCACATCCACCTGTCATTTTATTTACTCCACCTCTCCATCCTGTCCACTTCTCTCTTCTACTAACCCTTATTGTCCTACCATTGATCCCTCCTGTGCACTTCCTTCTCTTCCTAACCCTTAAAGGCCTACCATTGAACCAGACGAAACATTCAGGTGTTCTCGCAGCCTACCTTAATATCATACCACCACTTATATCTGCAACAATACCCATCGACTCTGCTGATTCCTGCAACAGGACTCGTATAGCCTATCGCTCAGCTATTATACCTCCTAAACTTGTGAAAAGTTAAGTACCTAGTCTCTAATTTCGATATCTGCTTTGCACCCACTGCATGACGTGTCGTATATAAATTTTGCTAGCTGAAAACTACTCGTATGGAATGTTCCCATGTATATACTCTGTATTGCTTGCATAATACTTTTAATTTGAGAATGGTTACTCGTGTACTTTTTTTTTTTTCATCAATTGTATAAGCTACCAATATGTACTAAATGTCTTTATTAATGTAAATTCTGTATTGTATATGAAATGTCTTGTATGTGGAGCTTTTCTCCCCAGGACTCCACTGAAAATGGGCACTTATGGCCCAGCTAAACCATCCTGGTAAACAAATGCAAATAAATAAAATAAATAAAATGTAGCCATCGACCTAGTTGAATGAGCTTTTGGTAAGGTCAAGAAATGCAGTCAGTTATCCATTTAGCTATTGTAGATTTTGAGACATGCCCACCTGACTTGCTTTTGGCAAAAGAAATGAATAATTGATCAGTCTTCCAAATTTCTTTAGCTCTATGAAGATAGAAATGAAGTTGTCACTGTACATCTAAAGAATGGAGCATGTGTTCCCCTTATTCTCAAATTTAGGGAGGAAAACTGGCAAATTGATTACTTGATTGAGGTTTGTTTCTGATGCAACACTAGGTAAGAAAGATGGATTTGTATTGTAAGACAACTCTGTCCTTGTGGAAGATTAAGTATGACAGTTTTGAAGACAGTGCTTGGAGTTCAGAGACTTGCCTTGTCAAAGTTATGGCTACGAGAAAACCTGTTTTCCAAGAAAGAAACTCGATGTCCACTTCTGCAGAGGGTTCAAAGGGTGACTGTATCAGACTCTGTAAAACGGAAGAACAATCCTAAGGTGGTACAGGATCTTTAAAAGGGTGACCTCAAATCATTAAGAAATGCCTTACACAGCTTAGATGATGCTAAAGGGAAAGCATCATTTCAGACATGAAATTCTGAAATGCCAACCAGTTGAACTTTAATAGTAGAGAAACTGGCCCCACCTCGAAAAAGAAAGGTTTGAAATTCTAAAACACCTTGGATTAGAGCAGAGAAAGTATCCACATCTCTCTGCTGAGCCCATAAGGAAAATATATTCCATTTACTTTTACAAATCTTTCTTGTAGATGATTTCTGAGATGAAAACAAAACTATTTGAACAGGAGAGGAAGCCTAAAACGTTTAGCCATCACTGGAATCTGAGAAAGCATGTGGTCAATCTGAGGCCTGGTATGTCTAGATGAGTCAGGCTGATGGGTGTGAGAGATCATCAGGACTGGGGTCCAGTGTCCATGGAGGACATATCAGATGAGACCACAGGAAGGGAAACCAAATCTGCCAAGGTCAGAAGGGGGCAATGAGGATTACTGAAAGCTTTGTGAAGAAACTTGGAAATTAGGAATAGAGGAGGACAACCACAAAGAAGACCGGAGAGAAAAATGTGGACTAGAGCATCTTTCAGTGACTGTCCACAAGGGGATTAAGGCAAATAACCTGTTGCACTTGTGGGGCGGAGAGGCAAATAGTTCACAGCATGGTTGACCCCATAGGTGGGAGATAATGTTTGCCAGTGACTGACAGACACCACTTGTGAGGCATCAGAATAGTTCTGAGCCCATCCACTAGTATATCAGATTCCCCCTAGAATGTGCACCGCTATAAGAAAGCGGTCAGATATGATCGCCCATTGCCAAACTCTCTCAAATTCTCTGCAAAGAGGGTAATATCTGGTCCCCTCCATTTGTTGATGTACCAAACCACTGACATACTGTGTTTGAAAAGCAACTGTCCCTAGAGGGAGAGAATTCTGGAAGGCCTGCAACACTAATAGGACCACTCATCTCTAGGATATTAATATGCAATTTGGTCTCTACTGGGGGTCCATGTGCCTTGAACAGTCTATCCCAAATAATGACCCCACCCCACCCAAACTAGGAGGAGTCCGTGGTAAATGGGACAATGGCTTAAGGAAAGAAAAAGGGGTGACCTTGGCAAATCTAGTTGGATTTTATCCACCATTCTAAGGAGTCCTTGCATACCCTTGACAGTTTTATTGGAAATTGCAAGGGTTGGTGTATAATGGACCATTGTACTTGTGAACTCCAGTGAAGGATCCTCATGTGAAAACGAGCTGTTGGTATTATTCAATTGCAGCAGCCATAGATCCCAGAGCTCTTAAAACCAGTTTGACCTGAAGGAAAAAAAAAAAAGGGGAGACAGAACCTGATTATCATGTAACCTTAAAGCGTTCTTACCACAGAGCAGAATTCTCACTTTATGATTCACTGTGTCTAGGTGAGCCCCTATAAATTTCATGACTTGCACTGGTTGAAGTTTGGATTTTGCAAGGTTTACAGGGATACCAAGAGAGCGAGTCGACTGAAGAAGATAGCTGTTATCAACAGATACCCAGTTGATACTGTGAGAAGCCAATCATCTAAATAAAGAAACGCCCTGAATCCATGTAGTCTTAGATAAGCTGTAACCACTGCCATAAATTTGGTGAACACCCTGGGGCTGTGGTGATACCAAAGGGCAGGACCCTGAACTGATAATGACTGGCTCCCAGCCAGAAGTAAAAGAATCTTTGGGATCATCTGTTTATTTTTATGTGATAGCATGCACCCCTTAGATCTATACAGCACATCCAGTCGTCTTTCTGGAGCAATGGCAGAATGGCCTGAACAGAGACCATCCACAATTTGGAGTTCTTTATGAATTTGTTTAGACCATCGAGATCAAGGATGGGTCTCAAGTCCCCTGTTTTCTTTGACACTTGCTTGCCCCAGTTGATTAGGTGGAATATCGACTCAGTCTCCAGAGCCATGGACAAGGGTAAGGTGGTCCACACAGCCTATCTAGACCTTGCCAAGGCCTTTGACACCATCCCCCATTCTGGAATCATAGATACACTTACTAAGCTGGGCATTAATCCCTACATCACCCAATGGGTTGCTAACTGGCTTACTGATAGAACTCACACTGTAAAAGTAGCCGACTCCAAATCCAGCTCCAGACAAGTGGAGTACCTCAGGGTTCAGTCCTGGGACCGCTCTTGTTTGGCATCTACTTCTCTGAGGTACAGGCCAACACTAAGGGACTCTGGCTAATAAAGTTCGCAGATGACTGCAAACTGGGAGCCATTACTGAATCCCCAAATGATATGGATACTCTACAAAAGGGCCTTACAGAAACAGATGATGGTGCCAGAGCCATGGGCTCAAGCTCAATGCCAAGAAATGTATAGTTATCCCATTTGGGAAAAAACATGTATCCATGAATTACCATATAGGTGGCAGTACACTAAACACCAAAAGTGTGATAAGAGACTTAGGGACACAGGTGGACAGTGGTCTCACCTTCGATAACCACATCGCCACAACAGTTAGGAAATCCTTCTATGTGGCACACCTAATCACTAAGGGCTTTTCATCCAGAAAAAAGGAGATCATTGTCCCAATGTACTCATCCCTCATTAGACCCATTATAGAATACAACGCCCCATTTGGTATGTACCTCTCAAGACATCTGCAACAACTGGAAAGGCGGCAGAAATACCTCACTAAAAGAATCACAGGCCTAAAGCAGATGCCCTATGCTGACCACCTTAAAAAACTCCAGCTATATTCTGTTGCATATCGTCTACTCAGAGGCGATCTCTGCTTAACATATAAGGCCATGTCAAACCCAGAGCTGTTGGACATGCTACACTTAAAGAAATCCCAATCCCTCAGAGCCACATGCTCCAGGGATCTAAACATTTGTCATCACAATAAATAAAACATGCTGCAGGGATAGGTTCCTGACCCAGAGACTCCCCAGACTCTGGAATATATTGCCCATACATGTCAAGCAGAGTGCCTCTTTGGCCCTCTTCAAAAGGAACCTTGACAATTGGATGGGAGAAAGGAAATTCACCCCAGGGATCATGTCAGTCACCCTGCTAGACAGGGGTCCAGGGAAGTAAATAGTGTGGGAAGAAATAGCCAGGGAATTGTTATGGCTAGGCTTGTATAGGCCCTAGGGCCAGGGCCGATAGCCTAGTACCAACCTATGAACCTATAAAAAGAATGAGTAAAAGCAGGACCCTCTTTGGTCTGGTGGGACCTCTTGGATGATTCTTTTGCCTAGCAGCTTTTGGATTTCCAGGGCTGCTTGCTCCAGTTGATTACGTGGAATATCACTGAGACTTTCTTATCCTCAGTGGATTTTGTAAAAAAGGGAATAAGATATCCTCTGGATAAGATTCTTTGCACCCATATGTCTTTCGTGATGGCTGCCCAGGCTTCTGGGTGTAATGACGAGCATCCCCAGACTGTCTCCAGAGAAGAACGTTATGAGGGTCTGTCTGAGAAAGAATCTGAAGACCTATGATTTTGCGGACCCACTCTGCCACGTGGGGGTGTCTTCCATTATTATAATTATTTCCCCCCTGCCTCTGGGAGAAAAATCTCTGCTTGAATCATGAAAAGGCCCTTGAGATTTCCAAAACTACATTTTCTTACCATCACGCCGATTTCTTGAAAACGTTCTCTGCGGGGTAGAAAAACAGATCCCTATGGCAGATAGGGTCTTTCCATCTTGTTCACTATGGGAAAGTTACAGTGGGCCCAAAACCGAAGGATCCATAAAAAGCAGCATTGATGACTATGTTTTAAACAGCTCCACAAAGTCACACAAGCACATCCAAGCATGCCTCCTAATGGACAGGCCTGGACCTGTGGCCTGTGAGAAACCTTCAGCTGCGTGACAGATTAACCTCATGGACATGTTTGAAATAGATTGCAGGATGGCCAGTCGCAAAGAATAAGCTTTTACTTCCTCCACCAACATGGACTCAGGGTAGAGCTTGAGGGTTAGTTTATAAATTCCCTCTGTAACCTGGAATCCCCTTGGACCAATGTTGTCTGTCTGTTGGTGCACAGAGGATCTTGTCTGGGTGATTGAGGATGGCATCTGGCTCTTACCATGCCTGGCAAGCTCATCCACCAGGGTTGCAGGGGGGAATCCCATGATGTACACGGGCCAGACCCGAAGGCTTCCAGGAACACAGATTCTTCCTGAGAAGGGTTCTGGGTAGGCAATCCACCTTTTTGGTGCAGGATTTCTAAAATGTCTCCAAATGAGACATCTGGTGGAGATCTGGGGACCCTTCCCCTTCATCAAATTCAGTGTTCTCTGTCACAGAATCCTGCTGGGAATTTAAGTGCCTTTTTTTGGACAATTTCTTCTGAGGAACCTTTTCAGTGGGATACTCTTCTGAGGAACCTTTTCAGTGGGACACTTTGGAGATGTTTTGGAAGAAAAAGGAAGACCTGTGACTGTCTGGAAGCTCTTACGGGTTTGGCTGTCCCTGTAAAATAAGATGAGACTTGGCACTCAAATCTGGAGAAGGAATGGTAAGTGGATCTGAAGAGGTGACAGCTGAAGAATCCCCTGGATGGGAAAAACCCCTTTCCACTACCTCAAAGGTAGAGGGTCCAAAAGTAGAAATCAGCCTCCCTGGAGCCAAAGCTTTTGGATCAGCTTTTGGATTCCAACCCAGAGGAAGGAATACGAATCGAGCTGTCCAACACTGAGGTACCGAGGGGAAGCGATGGCTCCAAAACCCTCAAAATCAAAGTCTTTCCCCTGGACACCAATGCTTTGGCTCCAAGACTCATTATGCTCCAAAACACTCGAGCCAAATGGATCAGGGAGAATCAGAGTCGAGGAAGATAACACTCTCAGATCAGACGCTACTACTCTTGGAATCTCTGGATCCGACAGCTCCAAAACCACAAGCTGGACCAGAGAAGGAGGCACTCAAGGTTGTGAGGAAGGTTGCAGATTCGTGGATCCAATGGGGGACATAGCCTGAAGGACCCTGATCTGGATTTGAGCTCCAAGGAACTTTCTCATTATCCTATCCAAATCATGCTAAGAAAGACTCAAGGAAGACCTGATGGAAGAGGATGCTCAGGAACTACAAGAAATCTTTTATGGTGTCTCCTGCAGAAAAGGAGACCTCAATCGTGAAAATACCAGCTCTGGAGAAGCACAGGGACCAAACCTTTATGAACTTAGGGGGAGTAGGATCTAGTGAAGTCAGATCCTAGGCCTTTCTTATTTTCAGAGGCAGCTATGAACTCGGAGCAGAAGGAGGAGACTAGACAGGGGATAGCTTCTTAGACCGCCTGGTCTCCAAAGTTTTATGACTTTCCGAGGAGGTATGAGCTCCTGACACAGAAGGAACTGCAAAACAAGCAGGCAACAGACCCTTCAAAATTAGTTTATTATGCCTATCACTAACTGCCCTGGCATTAAAACCTGCACAGATTTCACAAGAAATCTGGAGGTGAGCAGGACCTAAACAATACACGCAACTTCTTGTAGGCATAAGAATTGGGTATCTTATGATCACAGGAGATCCACTTCCTGAAACCGGTAGTTGTGTTTTGTATTACTGCGGTATGGCAAACAAAAATCAACAAAAAATCAAGAATAAACAAATAAGTTGTTCTTTCTTTTCCATTCCAAAACAAAAAAAAAACAAAGAAAGGAAGAAAAATATCAGCAAAAGTACAAAGATTATCTCAGAAGAGGTAAGAAAAAGGAGAAAGTCTGAAGTCTACCAATGATGGTAGGATAGAGTCTACACTAAAATGTCTAAACTATCTCTAAAAGAGTAATGAGAGGGAAGGCACTCAAGAAAAAAAGAAATTTTGTAGTAAAAAAATATTTATCACTCCAATTAACCAGCAGACTGCCTAGAGCTCAATAACGCAAAATCCTGACCAATCGTTAGAACAAGAACAAGACCCAAGGTAAAGCAGTGATCAGGGCATCATGGATAATGGGAGGAGCTTGAGAGTCAGATCCTAGATTGCAAAAAAAAAGAAAAAAAAGTGGCAGAGTTGGATCAGAGGATCGGATGCAAACCCATTCATTGAAGAATGAAAGCAAATGACAACAGATCTCGTTAAAGTACAAGCATGAAGATTTGAATTAAGTTTTTGGAAAGACAGATAACTGTTCTTTTAGCACATCAAGTCACTAACTTAAGAAACTTGAATGTCATTGAGGAATATGAACATAATGCTTATCCACTGCCAAACTAATAAATATAAGAGCAATTCCAGGCAGTCTGACAGAGTAATACTACTAGGTCTACTGATGTGCATGAAACGTGATTTGATTTAGTTAACCCAAATCCTGATCCTAACATGTCTTTTTACTTAGACCAGGATGTTTTCCCCCCTTAATGTAGTCAGAATGCCTTGCACAGGGACGAGACACACGGGCAAGAAGGAGTTTAGAAATCCACCAAGACAAAGGGGCAGACGATGACATTCAATTTTCCTGTAAAGGTTTTTAGCATATTTAAATACAGTCATCTAGAATTGGATATCCACTACTCTGAATTATTCCAGAGGGGATTCACTTTTATTCTCTCTTACATATTTGATGTGGTAGATAACATGTTACAATTGAAACTTTTTTCCAAGAAAATTAAATTTTTCTATTATGTTCAAATATTCTATCTATAGATCTAAAGCTGTTCCAGAATTCACCAGAAAGAGTACTTTTAAACTGCCACTTCATCTAGCAAAATGTTTATTTCAAAAATGTTTGAAAATGGTATTATGAAGTTAGCTACCCCACAGAAATAAAATTACTGTTACAACTTAAGAAAAACTGAGAAAACCTTGCTGGAAACTCTTGGGAAAAAAAAAGATAGGAATATATTATCATATTATAAAGTCAGATAAGGGCGGTGGATTGGTGATAATGAATGCTACTGAATATTCTAGCAGAATGTTTGATTAAATAATGAAATGCAATATCAGTGGATTTAAAAAAAAAGGAATTATGGCCCATCACAAGATTGATTTTATTTTGCATAACATGCTGACCCAGGACACTATAGCTATAGAACTATTTAGGTATCTTAAGGTGAAGCCACTGGTAATAAAAGCAATTTTTATAATACCAAGATCCATAAAAATGTTTTGCTCTATAGTGGCACATGTCCACACATTATTGGTATATATCTCGACGAATGCTTAACAGAAGTTTTCTACTTCAACAACTTGCACAAGATTTGTTGGGCAATGTCAAAGTATTTGTACTGTAGTGATCATATTTTTGTCGCTACTGATGTGGTGGATCAGTTTTAGGCAATTCCCACATGGTAAGGGGTTACAAGGGTTTCTTGACAACATTTCGAAATACAAATATTTAAGAGTCAAGAATAAAATATTATATCAACATTTATAGAAATCATATTTAATAATGTTATTAGTTTTGAAGGGAAATATTTTCAACTATTGAGTGGCACTGCTCTCAACTTTATGTAAAAACAAGTGATGTGTATTGGGAAAAACACTATATATTTTTATTTCCCCTTATAAAAGCATATTTTAAAATTTACCAACCTTTTTTTTTGGTGACATTTGCTATCCAGGCCATACCTTGGATGATATAAAAAAAATTAAATATTGCAGTTCAGAAAAAGAGAAACATATGCCAATACTGTGCACAGGTAAAAGATATTTAAATAACAAAAAATAGTGAAAATGATGATGACACCTTTGAGACAGTAATGCTCTTGAGATACAGCCCTGATGTTTACAAGATTAGACATCGTAAGGAAGTAACTGGAGTAACTGGAGGCTGTTTGAATGTTACAATGAGATCGAGGAGTACTTGTAAATTGCCCAAAATTTATTTACAAAACACGTAAGAATATTAAAGAAAATTTGGAACATCAGATAGTTAATAGTGGGCACAGTGCATGGAAACGACAATGTGTGGTGCATGCCCACAATGGCCTTTTGTGAACATTGGTATCACACTGAGATTACTGGGCTTAGAACATGACTTCCAATTTGTTCATGGGTTTAATGAAACACAAAGAAAATGCACAAACAAAAGCTGGCTCAGACAGATCCACGGTAAAATAATTTACTGAACTTTAATGAACACAAAATAAAAAAGATTAGCACTTTCGTTCACTTCTTATGAACTTCATCATATAATCCTATACATGTTTGCCCTGTTTAAATATACTCAAAAACCATCCCATTGGTCAATCCACACACACACACACACACACACACACACACACACACACACACACACACACACACACACACACACACACACACACCTTTCCTTATCACAGCACATTCCTTTTATCCAATATTCACAATACAAAAATATCTAAAATATAAGTATAGCATATAAAATACACAACACCAAAATAGAAACAGGCAAAACACACAGCAACGGATAAACATGTACATACAAAAGTCATATACTTCTTAAGGTCATGTTATGTATTTTATGCAACTAGTATCTAGACTAACCTGACTGTTCTTGTTCTCCTTTCATCTTGGAAGATGAGTAGGGCTGGGACTGGAACTGGTTAGTACTTGGATGGGAATATCAGGTGCTGTAGGCTTAAGAAGTTAGCATAGTATTCCTATTGTCTTTTTTCGGCATTTTTGATTTTCAGGACTATTAGATAGGAGTTGTATGTTTTTATATTGGTGTTATGTATTTTATATGTTATATTTTAGATATTTTTGTATGGTGAATATTGGATAAGAGGAATGTGCTGCTTTAAGGAAAGGCAGGGGTGTGGACTGACCAATGGGATGGTTTTTGAGTGTATTTACACAGGGCAAACATGTATAGAATTATCTGATGAAGTTCATAAGAAGTGAACAAAAGTGCTAACGTTTTTTATATTGTGTTTATTAAAGTTCAGTAAATTATTTTACCGTGGATCTGCCTGAGCCAGCTTTTGTTTGGACTTTGTTTATGGGTTTAACTGTGAAATGAAGGGTGCTGTATATGCAGCTTTCTGTGACCCATGTCAAGCTTTTTATATAGGAAAGACAGACTGTAGTTTGCTTTGAAGCACCTATGAACATAACAGATATGTGTAGGTATTATTTTTATATATATATATATATATATATATATATATATATATATATATATATATATATATATATATAGTGTAACAGGATAATGCATTACAAGTATGTGTATACAACATAAAAAAGTTTGTGCATTACAGCACATTCCACTTGATCCAGAGGGCAGGCCATGGGAATTGGGAGTAGAGTTTTGTGAATTGTTTTGGCAATTAAAATTAAATCGCTCAGAACCATCCCCACCCCCAAGCCTGAATGAATACATTTCCATTAGCAATGTGTTAAAACTTGTCTGCTAAACTATAAAAATAAGGTTAATTTTCTCATTTGTATTGCATAGGTTTGTATAATGTTTCATCTAGAGTTGGTTCTCAGATTCTCCTCTGTCCTGCACTTCAAATAATAAAATGCAATTTAAATTATTCTGCTTTTAATGTTAAGTTGGTTATATGCAAGAAGAGGACGACATGTTTACATACTCTGTATTTTAACAGTTTTAGACTTTTACAGTCTGTGACTTGGCAGTTTAAATTTATTATTCATCATGTGACTAATTTAAGGTATATAATCAGTGAATGTATTGTCAAAACAGTTCTGAAGAAGTCCTTGGCAGGGATGAAAGCTCTTAATGGATTTTAATAAACCTAGCTCTCTAAAGCCTTGTTTTCTATAGATTGTTTTTGTGTGGATCCTTGGTGGCCTGTGTGGACTCTTGACAACTGCATTTTTTATTTTTGGTTTGCTTCTTTGTTTTAAGTGTAAGAACTCCAATAACAAAAATTCTGGACATTTACCTTTTATCTAGATGGCCACTTTAAAACAAGCATGGCATACTTATTACAATATGTATATACTTCCTGCACACAGACCAATTTTTATAAAAGCTGTATACATGTAATTTAGAAGCACCATTGTATGCAAAAATGTAAAGCTACTAAATGGAACTGGTTATTCTGGCCAATTCACCTCACACTATGCTCCACAGCATACAGAGTACAAGACCGGACTGCACTACATATTATCTGCATTCTATTAGTGGCATGGATATCTGATGAACTGGATGGAGAAGAGGAAGTTTTGAGTTGTTAACACCAGCTTGTTCATCCTTGGGGAAAGGGAAGCTGCTATGCCTGCAGTACTGGTGATACCTAGCATTGGTTGGGTCTATCATCCACCTGTGGTAGTTTGTGTAGGGTGGGAACTTTCATGTCCATAAGGAGAAGAAAAGTGTGTGGGACGGATGTAAATCTCCCCAAACTAAGCAGCCCAAAAGGTATGCCCCTCTGAGGGACCAGAAAACTGAACCACTCTCTAACCTCCAAATTTCACTGTTGGGGGAATGGATGGGCCAAAAGGACTTCCCAAGCAGGAATGAATGGGACATAGGGTTCTTACCTAGCACAGGTACAACCAGCTCTTAATCACAGTGACTGAATGGGCAACTGGGTGCAGACAGGTTCCCCTTGAAGGTTGGTGTCACTCATCTGGTCAGGATAAAACAAACAGACAGACATCTGTGGGTTCTGTTCAAGCAGCTTTATTATGTACAAACAGGTCAGGATTGAGGCTTAACTTTAATCTAGATAAACTTATAAAAAAACTAGCTATCACACTCATACATGCTCACTCTCTGGCTGTACTTGCAAAATGGCACTGAAGCTAGCACGTGTTTGCTATTTATATGCACGTGCTGTCCTTGAAATGCTTCTGAAAGGTACAAAATGCACACCATTCTACATCCTCCCTCTTTGAGAAATAAGTCATGCATTATGGACATTAATTGACATGCAATTGATACAAAATACTTCTTTGCCATGCAATTATACAGAACTAAATACATATAGGCAATTATGCCCAAGTTGCTGTGTATTTCACACTAGTTCTGGAAATACGACCAAATCATGTAACAGAAATTAGAACTAGGTCTAGAAACTGGGGCTCTCTCTGTTAAACGTTCAACTTTGGAGATGTCAGGAACATCATCAGGAATGGAAGTATAAGTTACGACATGTTTTGCAACAGGAACATTGTTTGGATTGTGCTGAGATCTAGAGTCTGTATCACGGGAACAATGCTGCAATATCAATTTTAATACAGGAAGATGTCTTGAGATTTCTCTTGTACTCCACACCTTCAGATTCTACAAAGTAGGATCTCTGCTTGACACACATACTAGTTACTTGACCAATCCGGTTGAAACCTTTCGCCATTTGTATCCTCACTGTCTCTCATTCTTTCAATGAACAAAGACAACTGCTCAATTCATCATAGCTGGACTTCTAGAAAGAATGCTTTCTGAACAGTTGGGCTTTAATTGTTCTGTTGTTCTTAGCTTTAGGCCTCAACAAACTGGAACTGATAGGCAATGTTGTTCTGGTTTGTCTAGATAGAAATCTCTGAGCAGGCGAGCCAAGTAAATCATCAAGGTTTCTGAGACTGAGTAAATTCAAAAAGACATCGGTATTATCATGCTATGGCTTTTCCAGTAATTGCTTTTCACTCTGTACTGCACATTCAGCTAGTCCATTTGACTGTGGGTATTCTGGACTACTAGTAACATGTGCAAAGTCCAATTCTTTTGCAAATTTCAGAAACAACTGATTGGTAAATTGCGCATCATGGTCAGAAATAACTTTGCGGGGACTAGCATGGACTGAGAAATCACGTCCAAACTTGGTGATAACAGCAGTGGACATTAGGTTTGGTAGTAAATCGATCTCAAACCAGTCCGCGTAAGAGTCTACCAACACCACGTAATGCTGATTGTGCCACTCGAATATATCAGTTGCTATTGTTGATCAAGTTAGTTCAAGAACTTGACTTAGCTGAAGTGGTTCTTTTTGCAAATGCGATTTAGTACTATTGCATACTGAACAAGAAGTACTTTATCAATATTTTTTGCTAGAGAAGGCCAAAATACTAGTCCTCTCGCCCTTCTTTTGGTAGATTTGGTAACTGGGTGACCACGATGCAAAATCTGGATATATTCACATTGTAAAGAAGCAGGAACAACAATTTTAGGACCTTTGAAATTAATGCCATCTTCCATCAACATGTCATCTCTGTCAGGAAAATAAGTTTGCACTTCAGGTGGCAAACTAGATTGCTTTGATGGCCATTCAACATTAATGTAGTGGTTGTGCTTGTGCAAAACTGATCAGTCTTTGTATGCTATCTCAGCTCAATAGGCCTCATGGTAGAAAAATTATCCACTTCCATGACATCAAAGTCAAAATTCTCTGCATTAAGTTGTTTTGTTGCATTTCTGGCAATCTGGATAAGGTATCAGCTAGATAAAGAAGTTTGCCTTTTGTACAGACCATTTTGAAGTTGTACTTTTGCAATTTGAGCATCATTCTTTGTAATTTCACTATAGCTGAATGCATAGGCTTCTTTAAAATAATGATTAGATGTTGGTGATCAGTTTCAACCTGAATAGCTCGACCATAAGTATACTCATGAAACTTTGAACCTGCAAATACTATTGCCAAAAGTTCTCTCTCAATTTGAGCATACTGGATTTCAGTTTGGGTAAGTTCTAGATGCACAGGCTTCTGGTCTGCCCTCTTGAAGAATAACTGCGCCAAGACCAAATTTTGAAGCATCACAGGAAAGAGCGGCTGGTTTACTGACATCATAGTATCTTAATGTAGGAGGGGTGGCAATTTGCTGTTTGAGGTGATCAAATGCTCTCTGGTGTTGTTCTATGACCATGCAACATTTTTGAGTGTCAGCTCTCTTAAAAGGTGCTGGTAACTCACTAAAGTCTGGTATAAACTTGCCTAAATAGATGACCATACCAAGAAAACATAGACCTTGAACATTATCTGGTGCTGGCACCTCTAGAATGGCTGCCTGCTTGGATGGGTCTGGTTGCAACCCAATGCTAGTAAATAAATAAGCTACATATGTAACTTCTGGTAGTCTGAATTTGCATTTCAGAGGATTGAGCTTCAAGTTCACTTCATGTGCTCTGTCTAGAGCTTTCCTAAGGTTTCTGACATGCTCTGCTTCACCACTGCCTCCAGCCAATAAATCTACTATTATGGCACAAGACTAACCTGAAAAAATTTGCTCTATTGCACGATGAAAAACTTCACTTGCAGAATTTATTCCAAATGACATCCTCAAGAATCTATATCTTCCAAATGGGGTACTGAAAGTAGTCAGTAGTGAAGATTCGCAATCAAGCAACAAATTAACTTTATGCATCCAAAACAGAAAAAAACAGTGGCATTCGGTATTAGGACTGCGACTTCAGCTGTACGCATAGGATGATGTGGTCTTTTTAATGCTTTGTTCAAATATCTTGGGTCAATGCATATTCTGATTTCATCTGAGCCTTTTCTGGGAGCTGCTACCATGAACAACACTCATTCAGTTGGTTCTGTAACTGGACAACACTCATTCAGTTGGTTCTGCAACTGGACAAGTTACACATTGCTGCACCATTTTATCCAACCGACCTTTGACTTTTTCCTGCATAGCTACTGGAACTTTTCTTGCCGATCTGAACACTGGACTGACCTTGGGGTCTAACTTCATAGACTACACAACTGGAAGTTAGCCTAATTTGTCATTGAAAACATCAGCATACTCAGAAAATAGCTTCAGTAAAATTGGGACAGAGACATGTGCTTATATGATGAACTTCTTTGGTAAAGGAGAGCAGATTCATTCTCAGACTGTCTCTGAGACCCAGTAATGACTGCACAGGTCTTCAGACTACATAGGATAGTAAGCTGTAGCAGTTCCTAGCCAAAAAACATGAAAGCACTACTGAGCCTTTAGTTTAAATTTCTTCACCTCCATAAGCAACAAGTTTCACACAACTGGCCACATTAAGTTGCTCACCAGCTCTCACTTTAGCAAATGTGTCTGCTGATACAACATTACACTTTGAACCAGTGTCTACTTTGAGCTCAGTGGATTTACCATTGATCTGGACAGTACAAAGCAGTTCGTTCTTTGCCAACAAATCTATTCCATCAACATTTTCACCAACTATTGACACACCATCTACATAAAAAAAGCAAGTTGATCATATAGAGAGCAGCGACTATACTTTCTAAGTGACCCTTCTTTACTTTCTTTGTGAGGTTTACTTGATTTGCAAAACATATGAAAATGGTTGCATTTTTTACACTTCTGGCATTGCTGACAAAATGCTATGCACTTTTCTCTTTTAGACTCATGACTGGCACCACAACTGCAACAGTTAACAATAAAGCTTGATTTGGGTTTTGCCGACTCATACTTGTACTGCACTGAGCATGTCCTTTTCATTGACCTAGTCTTAGAACTTGCTGGAAAACTACGAGTTTTACCTGCCACAGTCACAGGGGTTAAAGCTACCATGTGCTTAGGCCTGCTTCTGCTAGCCACGTGTTGCATGATGTCTATATTTGCTCTGAAGCCTGCTGAAGCCATGGTCTTATCACTTGCAAGGACACCCGTGTGCCTTTCTGTAACTTCATGGATTTGACAAATCTCAATAGCTTTGCAAAGCATTAAATCACTGTCACAAAGCAAAATCTTTCTCACTTCAGCACTATTAATACCACACACAAGCCTGTCCTTTATTAACTCATCTTTTAAATCACCAAAGCTACGTTTTAGCTTTTTTTCTCAGATCAGTAATACAAGCTGCAAAAGTTTCTCATAGCTTTTGATCTCTTGTGTAAAACAAATGCCTCTGTAATGCAACATTTATCTGTGGGTTGTACATTTCCCTGAATTTGCGCTTCAAACACTCAGGGTCTTCCATTGATTCAGCCTGTACAAGGATATCATGGTTTTCCCACTCTCCTTCAAATACTGCTGGTGCATACACAAATGAACGCTCTCTTTCAATGGCCTCTGACCCAACTTGGTTTAGCAAAATGAATGTCCTGGTGCATGCATCTTTGTCAGAATAAGCTGCTTGTATAAAAATATTGTACTCTTGCTCAAATATTTTGCAGTTCTCTGCAATATTCTGATCAAATACAAGTGGACCTGGTCTGCGAAACGCATCTGCCATATTAACACATACCAGTGAAGGCTTTTGCAAGTATGCACGAACACACACACACACACACACACACACACACACACACACACACACACACACACACACACACACACACACACACACACACACACACGCCAGAAATTTATGCCAGCTCTTGTAACTATGCCAATAGCACAACAAGCTTCTGAATAACTTGAACTATATGAAATAAGTCTCATGAGTACAAGAACACTCTTGAAAATCACTGAGCTGTAAGAAATCACCTCTTATCAGTGTAAGAAACATTTCAAAATAACTGCACTGTGTGAATAAACTAGGCAGAAAAAGCTCAAGAGTAAAAAACATTTCAAAGTAACTGCACTTTGTGGATAAAAAGTACACATCACACTGAAACTTTCCCAAAATGTCTGTACTTTGCTAAACAACTCTGTACAGTGCAAGAAACACTCTGTAATGGTGGCACTCTGTGAACAGACACACCCAGCAAAAGAAACTTTTCGAAATGGCTGTATTGTGACTGCACGTTGTGTGCAAAGTGCAACTGTTTTGTAAACTCTTCGGAATAAATGAAATAAAATAAATGCACAGTAATAAGCATACACTGTAAGCACTTTTACTCACTTTGAGATACTTCAGATAACTAGTTATGCCCTGAATAGCTTAAATCAATGTGAAACAGTATTTTATGCCAAAACACAGTAACGTGCCAAAAAACATGCAGTTGCCTTGCTTTATTTATGCTTAATGTGCCCTTTTTGCCCTTTACTATATTAGTTTTGCTCGTTTAATTTTTTCATACCCATTATAATTTTCTTCTGCTCGTTTTACTCTAAACATGCTTGTTTTGTAATTCCAAGGTAATTCCAATCCCCTTATGTATTTTTCTGATAATTGTTTTATCAGATATCTTAATTCTAAACATTCCATTTAATTAATGAACTTTTTGTGCCTCTCACTTGCTTAATAATGCGTTCTGTGCCATTGTAATGCTTTGTTTTATCTTTTTAATAAAAAATCAGTTGTGCAAGTTTTCATTACCTTTAGTTCATTTCTGGCCCCTTTTTGCACTCTGTTGACTTAGTTTACCCTCACTGTTAACTCTGCATCTCTTAGTTCTTAAAAGCAGTCTCTGGAATCCTGGTTTTGATACCATGTTGCTCGTCTGGTCAGGATAAAACAGACACACATCTGTGGGTTCTGTTCAAGCAGCTTTATTACATACAAACACATCAGGATTGAGGCTTAATAACCAACTTAGATAAACTTATAAACAAACTAGCTATCATACTCATACATGCTCATTCTCTGGCTGCACTCTCAAAATGGCACTGAAGTTACACATGCTTGCTGTTTATATGCACATGCTGTCCTTGAAATGCGTCTTAAAGGTACAAGACACACACACACACACACACACACACACACACACACACACACACACACACACACACACACACACACACACACACACACACTATTCTAGTGGGGTGAAGTGAATACTGCGGATTGGAGGCGGGGATTTGTTGTTATTAAAGAGTTGACTGGATTAATTCTGCTCATTGGTTTTGAGGTATGTGACTGAACAGAGGGATATAGCAATTTCATATGAAGGTACTTTATTCACAATCAGCGGTTTTGAATTTAATGTAGCTGCCGTTTTCTGCCATAAGTTTCTATTATAATTTAAAATAAATAAATGCATACATTAAAATAAATAAATAAATGAAAATAAAAAATAAATTAAAATTAATTAATGCACTTGACCTTACAAAGAGTTGTACGAAATGTGAATAGTGCCAAAATTTCTATTTTGAAATTCACTGTGCTGTGATTCAATGTTGAAATCTTTTACAGTATCATACCTCTCAAACTATTACAGGAAGAAATCTGGACAAAGCCAAAAATAAAAGTGGGACAAAGGCCCAAAAATAATTTTTAAATATTGCTCTTACAAACTTAGAAAGTTGAAAGAACAAAAGATTTTGCATTATTACTGAATTTTCTGGAGTATTGCATCTGAAACAGAAATATCTGTCATTTTCTAACTTCAGTTTTTAATGATTTGCCACTAATTTGCCAGAAAACCACAATTTTATATAAAATGGACCAAAAATATGAAGCAAAAATCTGGACATTCTGCGAAAATATGTACAGTCGAGAGGTACGAGTACAGTGGATAATGGACAAACTTTCTGTGATGCCAACAGGTGCTAAAATCATTTGTTGAAAACTTAGTGGTTTCACTTGATTAAAAAAAAAAACATTCATAAGGCAGCTGGTAACAGCAACAAATGCTGGACAGTGCTTTATATCTGCCTCTTCATATAGAAATTTTGGACTGTTGGGTAGTGCTTTTTGCAAATTTAAGTTTGTTTAGTAGATTACAGCTGGACACAATTGGCATGTGCAGTGGTGTATTGCAAGAGGCTCCCACTCAGTTTCTAAGACCAAAATTTGAATTGCACAAAATTCTTCACCTTTTGGCCATCTAAATTCATAAATACATATCTTACAAGAGGATAAAGAAGATAACTCCTCCATTTATTGAAATAAACAATGGAACGATATGGGAAATTCTAAGCACTCATGCCAACTACATAGCTGATACACAAGAATGCTAGAAGTACTTTCAAGTGACAGTACAATTCTGTGCAAGTATATGATCCACGTCTGAGCATTGCAACTGAAAACAAAACTTTTGCACAGTGTACAAGGGCACGTGCTGCCATGTTAACCTGCAATGCAATAGCATTTTTATTACACATAGGTTTTATGTTTAGTTGTTCACGTTAAAATAGCCATACTAATTTCGCATTAAAATAGCCATACTAATTTTGCATTCTGTATATATGTGCAGAGGTGACTCCTCAGTTTAAACTCCTCATTTTAAACAGTTCATTATCACACAAAAAATATCACTACACTATAGTTATACTTCTTTCTAAAACATTAAGATAATCCAAGCTGCAAAACCATGAATACACAAATTCTACAAATCAGCACTTTATCAAAAGCTAAAAATTATGTTTATGGTTCTAAGGATAAAATATTGTTGAAAGTTTTTAGAAGTATAAACTTTCACTCCTACATTTAAACAGGCTCCACAATTAGGGTACTTCAATTCAATAATACTCTGTCGTTATCTATCATCTTGATCTTACAAGGGACACACATGGGGGGGGGGGGGTGGAACCTCCTAAACAGTGAAAAAATACACAGTGTAGTACTCATTTTTACAATTTAAATCAAATTCTCCCCAGAATACAATCACAAGTTATATTAGGTTGCAAGAATAGCCTTACAAACAGTACAAGATGTTAGATTGTAAAAATGTTATTCAAATACAGCATTAAGAAAATAAACAGACTTACTATTTAAAAAGAATAAATTCAATTTACTTGACAGCAGAAGCAGACTAGACTGTTCAGTTTGCCCTTAAGAAGCATTTAACGTTCTACTTTCTAGCCACCAATCCCACGCCCTCCAAAAGCCTCCATGGATTTCACCTGAATCACCTGATCTAGTAGATCATTCCATGAATCTATAACCCAATCTGTACAGCAGCACTTCTGCACATCAGGGGGCAAGCTGGTCCCTACAATATGCATCCTGTGCTCTTGCTTCCCATTTGTACTTCCTAGTTTGTCCCAATATGATACTGTAAAGTCAGATCTTTTTCCATTCCCATTCTCCATACGTCTCTAGTCTGGTCACTAGTCTCACCCTTTCCACTCTATCCCAAAAACCCTTCAGACTGTTTTCTTAAGGATTCTTTCCAGCAGCCTGATGTCTTTTCTCCTCATATGGCCTTCAAAGCTATAAACACTACTAAAGAATTAGCCTGATCAAGGGTCAGTAAAACAAAAACATTACCTCTTTACATATGAAGTCTAGCTTTCTGAGCATACACCTCAGCATTCTGCACCTAGTATTCTACAAGGTGCCACTGCATCCCTTTCATTACACTTCTGACAGTCCAGTCAGAGTTTGTTTACAAAAAAATCTCCAGATCCTCTTCCTGTTCCATCACAATCAATTCCACTTCCCCAACAAATACTTTGCACCAGGAATGTTGTAGCTTAGGTAAAGTCATTCTGCACTTGACTGCATGAAATGCTTAATGCTTTCAGCCCATTACCATTATTAAGAAGTTATATACTCACCATAACGTTCCATCTGAGTAGGTAGTTTCATTTGTCTGCAACCTGTGGGTCTTGGATCCGATATCGGATCCGAGCCGGCAACTTGTTTCAAGCTAATGGATCCAAGCTCCTAGCTCCTCCCTTCACCCATAATCACCTGGTAACCCTCCATGACCTCAGATCGAGTTTGCCCCTCAATATATACCCAACAAAAAGGTATCCAACTACCAGTAGATCCGAAGAAGGCCAGGGGGAAGGAGGGGGGGATGGTTGCAGACAAATGAAACTACCTACTCAGATGGAACGTTATGGTGAGTACATAACTTCTTAATCTGAAGTAGGAAGTTCATTTGTCAGCAACCTGCGGGACAGAGTCCCCAGCTACCTGCACCTTGGGTGGCCATCATGGAAGGATATTACGAAGCACCGCAGAGCCAAAGGATGCTCTCCCTCTAGAAAGCACATTTAGTCTGTAGTGGTTAATAAAGGTATGAGATGAAGCCCAAGTGGCTGCAGAACAAATATCATCCAATGGAACTCTAGACTTGAAGGCCGCAGAGGTAGAAATGGAGCGGGTGGAATGAGCACGAACTCCTTCGGGTGCGGGTCTACCCGAGGCTTGATACGCCAATAGGATACATTGAGAAATCCAGCGTGATAAAGATACTTTTGAGATAGCTTTCCCCAAGTTAAATTTGGCAAAGGAAACGAACAGCTGGTCGGATCGTCTATGGCCAGCTGTCCTATGAGTATAAAAGCGAAGCTGCCTATGAACATCTAATGAGTGCAGCTTGTACTCTCCCTTATTCTGATATTTAGGGAAGAAAACCAGTAAATTTATGGATTGATTTATATTGGTTTCTGATGCTATTTTGGGAAGAAAAGAGGGATTGATCCTGAGATACACTCTATCTGGGTGAAAAATCAGGTAAGGAGGCTTCACAGAGAGAGCTTGAAGCTCCGACACTCTTTTTGCTGAAGTGATGGCTACAAGGAATGCTGTTTTCCATGACAAGAATTTGAGATCTACTGAAGCAGCGGGTTTCAAAGGGTGGAACAGTCAAGGCTTGAAGAACTAATGTAAGATCCCAGGGTGGCACGGCTTCCTTTACAGGGGGTCTAAGTAAAAAGGTGCCCTTGAGAAAGGTTTTACACAACTTGGCCGACATCAAAGGCCCTGTATCATGTCCCACATGGTAGTGTGATATGGCTGCCAATTGCACTTTGACAGTTGAACAACTAGCGCCTTCCTGAAAGAGTTCAGTTAGGAAGTCTAATATGGATGGAAGAGGAGCCGTAAAGGGATCTAGATCATGATGCTCCGCCCAGATGGAAAAGCGTTTCCATTTACTGTGATACATTTTCCTGGTGGAAGGCTTATGCGCTGCCACGAGGATGGCTTTGACTGGTGAAGAGATACCGGGAGTCCTAACTAGGAGTGGAACTGGAGCAACCAAGCTGTCAGTTTCAGATTGTCCAGGTTTGGGGTCGGTAAGTTCGACAGATGGGAGATGAGATCCGGAGTGGGATCTAGAATCCAAGGGTGATTCACAAGGTGAGACCACAGGTAAGGGAACCAAATTTGCCGAGGCCAGAATGGGGCAATGAGGATCATCTTGCTCCCCAACCGTGAGGCTTTCTGTAAGAGTTGTAGCATTAGTGGTAGAGGAGGACAGGCATAGAGTAGACCGGGTGGCCAAGCATGCACCAGAGCTTCTCTTGGAGTTTCCCCTGGAGGGGGATTAGAGCAAAGAAATTGCCGCATTTGGTGTTTGATGGAGACGCAAAAAGATCGCAGCAGGGTTGCCCCCATGTTGCGAACATCTGCTTCGCTACTAGTGGATTGAGAGACCACTCGTACGGGGTAAGAAGGGCGCAACTGAGCTTGTCTGCTAGGATGTTGGTCCTCCCCGGAATGTGCATTGCAATCAGAAAGGGGTTGGAGGAGATCGCCCATTCCCACACTCTCATGGCTTCGCGGCATAGAGGGTAAGATCTGGTTCCCCCCTGTTTGTTGATGTACCAGACCACCGACATGTTGTCCGACTGAATTACAATCGTTCCTATGGGGAGGAGGTCCTGAAGTGCTTGCAACGCAAACAGCACCGCTCTCATCTCCAGAACGTTGATATGCAGGGAGGTCTCTGTATCGTTCCACGTGTCTTGGACTGTCCTGCCTGAATAATGCCCCCCCCCCATCCAAGGCGGGAAGCATCCGTGGTCACTGTGGCGAGAGGGGGAGAGGTGCAGAAGGGACGGCCCGTATGGAAGTTCGAGGCTTGGAGCCACCATAGTAGCGCCCTCCTGCAAGCCTTGCTGATAGCAATGGGATGGTGGAGAGGAAGGGATAAAAAAGACCATTGCACTAGAAGAGTCCATTGCAGTATCCGCATGTTCAAATGGGCGCAAGGAAGGATCGTAATCGCTGCCGCCATGCAGCCTAGTGCCCTCAGGACCAATTCCGCTGGTGAAGTCTCTGATTGGAGGATAGCCCGCACATGGAGTTGTAAGTTCTGGATTCTCTCGGGAGTTAGGAAGGCTCGCAACTCTCTGGTGTCTATTCTGGCACCTATGAATTCTATGACCTGCGTTGGAGCCAGAAGAGATTTGCCGACGTTGATAGTAATGCCTAACTGAGGGGCTAGACGGAGAAAGAAGTCTCTGGCTGAGCAAAGTAGATGCCTTGTTGGAGCGGTCAGGAGCCAGTCATCCAGGTACGGAAAGACCTGTATTCCCTGGAGTCTCAGGTGGGCCGCAATCACTGCTAATACCTTGGTGAACACCCTGGGGGCTGTGGTTAGGCCAAAGGGAAGGACCCTGAACTGGTAGTGACTGGCCCCCAGCCGGAAGCGAAGGAACCTCCTGGATCGTCTGTCCATTAAAATGTGGTAGTACGCATCCTTGAGGTTTATGGAGCACATCCAATCGTTCTCCCTTAAAAGGGGGAGGACAGATTGAAGAGTGACCATTCGGAATTTTTCCTTGGTTACTGACAGGTTCAAGCGGGAAAGGTCTAGGATCGGTCTCAAGTCCCCCATCTTTTTTGGCACCAAAAAGAACCTGGAGTAGAACCCTAATCCGAGCTTGTCTTGGGGGACGGGCTGGATGGCTCTTTTTCTTAGCAGCTGCTGAATTTCTGCAGCTGCGGCCTCCCTCTGATCGGGTGGTACATCGGGGAGGTTCTTGGATTTGGGGACATGGAGTAACGGTATTTAGTACCCTCTGGATATAATGCGAAGCACCCAGCGGTCTGTCGTGATGGGCTCCCATGATGCTAGGTGTTTCGAGAAGTGCCCCCCCCCCCGACTGCCTCCAGAGTGGAGCAGCCGGGCAACCCCTCAGTGCTGCTGCACGGGTCGCTCAGAGAAAGGTTCTCTGGACACAAAGTTTCTCGGAGCCCCTCTACCCCTAGGGCGGCATCCTCCCTGTCCTCCTCTGCCACGGTAGGACTGGTTGTCCGGAGCGGGTTGGGAATGTTGTGATTTTCGGAACCACATCTTCTTCTGACCCTTTTGGTTCCTCGAAAAGGACCGCCGGGTAGCAGAGAAGCGGACTCAGATGGCAGACAATGTCTTCCCGTCGTCCTCGCTCTGGACAAGTGTCTCGCGAACTGTTTTGCCAAACAGAGCAGAACCATCGAAAGGGGTGTTCGCAAAGGATGCTTTAAATGGCTCCGCAAAGTCACAATGACGGAGCCAGGCCTGACGTCTCATGACTAGGCCTGCTCCGCTAGCCCTAGCGGCTCCCTCTGGGGCATGGGACAATAGCCGCATAGAGGTGTTTGAAATTGATCTCAGAGTGGCCATCCGGGTGCAGTACAATTGCTTGTCATCCTCCGACATGGACTCGGGGGGATGCAGCGTATTCTTTGATAAGATCCCGCTGCATGCTGATGACATGTGCCATATAGTTCAGAGACCTTACTGAGAAGGTCGCTGAACTAAAAACTCGCTTCCCTAAGCGGTCCATCAAGCGGGACTCTTTGCTCGGTGGATGGACTGAGGGGGTCTCCTGAGCCAATTCCCTCTTCGTGGCTGCCGCCGTCAACATGGCATCTACAGGGGGCCCCTTACTCCAGTGTGATCGGTCTGAGGGGGGGCCAAGTATTTTATCCAGGCGTTTTGGTATTGGCTCCATGGTGTCCGGATCCTTCCACGCCCTGGTGGTAATGAGGTCCACCAGGGGGTCGGCCGGAGGGGACACCCAAGAGGTAGACGGGCCTGCCTCGAATGCCTCCAGAAACACGGACTTGTCAGAGGAAGACTTGGGGCCAGACCACCCGCCTCTGATCCTCAGCATCTCCATGATGTCTCCAAAGGAGACATCCTCAGGGGGTGATCTTGGGGAGCCTTCCCCTTTCTCCAAGTCCGTGTCTTCGGTTAAGGACTCAGGGGAGTCCACGTGCCTCCTTTTGCACTTATGCTTACGGGGCACTTCCTCGGGGGGGGCTGTCCGAGGAGGCCTCGCCAGCAACATCTTGCTCCAATGGAACCATCTGTGACATCGAAGCAGGCTGTCCCTTTGGCCGGGTGATGGGAGCCTGGCCCAGCAGAGAGGGAGTGCAGGGAGGAGCCGAGACAAGGACCGGGAGTCCGGATGCTCTCAACAGAGCCCTCTCCACAACATCGAAGGCCGAGGGAGAGCCACTCTCTATTGGATCCAAAAGTTGGCTCCCACTCGGATCCGATGAAGGGATCGGAGCCGGCGCTGAGACCATCGGATCCGAAGGACCAGTGCGCTCCGACCTGGACGGAGCCGAAGGCACGCTGAATCCCTCGGATCCGAAGCTCGGGCCATGGCTCTGAGAGGTCGGATCCGACAGGCTCGAGGGCAGGGTTGGATCCGAAGTACAAAGTACTGTCGGCGCCGACCCACCCCCGGCTCCGAATGCTCCGAACCCGGATAGCGGGTCGGAGAAGGAGCAATAGGATGGAAAAAGGGTGTCGAGCTCCCCCCCCGGGGGGGGGGCAAGAGCACTCCCATCTGCAGCTGGGCCTGGACGAACCTTCGCATCATCTGGTCCAAGTCTGCATCGGACAAACTAAAAGTAGATCTCAAAGAGGTCACTGAGGCAGGCCTGGAATGCCGCCTCAATGACCTCGACGGAGATCGGGTCTCCTCCTCCTCGGGCCCTGGGGAGAAGCAAGGGGATCGGAGCCGAGGAGGAGGAGACCTAGAAGCCGTGGAGGGAGAAGCCCGCTTAGCTGGCGGGGCCGAAACGGAGGTCTCGGCCCGCCGCTTGTGGTCCTTCTCCCTCTGTTTCTCCCTCCTGGCCTCCCTGTCCTCCGATACTTTAGCGGGAGTTTGAGTCCCGGACGGAGGCAGGGGGGCAGGAGTGGCAGCAACCACAGGCTGTGGTGGAGCCACGGGAGCAGCAGAGGCAGCGGAGGCCGAAGCCGAGTCCGGGGGTAAAAGTCCCGCTAAGACCAGCTTCGACCTCCGCTCTTTCAGTGCTCTGGGGTTGAACGCTGCACAGATGGTACAGCCTGAGGTAAGGTGTTCAACCCCAAGGCACCGAACGCACCGAGTGTGGCCATCAGCCGGGGAGAGCTTATGGCCACACTCGGTACATTTAGAAAAGATGGCTTTTGGGGCCTCAGCCATTTTTAAAAGAAAAGATAACTACACAAACACACAGGCCCCAAAAAACACAACACACACGCACACACTAATGACCAGCGAAGGGAGGAGAAACTAATTAAAGTAAATATACTAAAGGGTACCTAACACTTACACACTTTTTATTTTTAAATAAAAAAGAAAATTTTGACAGAAAAAATACAGTTAGTACTACTTAGCTGATGAGCTCAAGGGAATCCAGCTATCCACAAGCGCGGCAAACTAGATCTGAGGTCATGGAGGGTTAGCAGGGGATTATGGGTGAAGGGAGGAGCTAGGAGCTCGGATCCATTAGCTTGAAACAAGTTGCCGGCTCGGATCCGATATCGGATCCAAGACCCACAGGTTGCTGACAAATGAACTTCCTACTTCAGATCATAGGTTCACAGGTTCATAGGCGAGTACTAGGCTAATGGCTCTGGAGCCTTTACAAGCCTAGCCCATAGAAGTGCCCTGGCATCATTCCGCCAGATGTTAGTTCCCAGTGCCTCTATCAAGGACAACCACTGGAGTGATCCCGGGGTGAACGTTACATTTCTCATCCACTCAAGATTTCATTGAAGAGGGCCAGTGAAGTGCTCTGCTCGACATGTATGGGAAGTCTATTCCAGAGTATGGGCAGTCTCTGGGTTATGAACCTGTCCCTCCAGCATGTTCTGTTGACTGTGATAATGAGGGTGAGGTCTCTGGAGAGTGTGGTGCAGGGGGGATTGGGATTTCTTTACATGTAGCATTTCTAACAGAGCTGGATTAGACATGGCTTTGTAAGTCAAGCAGAGATCGCCTCTTAAGTAGACGATATGAGACAGAAAACAACCGGTGTTTTGTTTTTGAGTCTGTCCGTGTAGGACATGTGTTTAAGGCCTAGGATCCACTTCATGAGGTACTTTTGTGGCCTTTCCAGCTGTTGCATTTGTCTACGGAGGTACATGCCAAATGTGGCATTATACTCTATGACTGGCCTAATGAGGCAAGAGGAGAGAGATGATTACCTCTTTCTTCCTGGATGCAAAACCCTTGGCAATGAGATGTGCCACAGAGAAGGACTTTCTGACCACAGTGGCAATGTGGTGGTCGAAGGAGAGGTTGCTGTCAACCTGTGTCCCCAGATCTCTTACAATGCCTTCAGTGTTCAGTGGGCTCCCATTGATATGGTAATTAGTGGAAACAGTTTTTCCCAAAGGGGATGACGAAGCATTTTTTGGTATTAAGCTCAAGGCCATGGTTTTGACACTAGCCACTGGTCTCAGTGAGGCCTTTCTTGTAGGATGTCTACATCACTTGGGGAGTTAATAATGGCTCCCAGCTTGCATTCGTCTGTGAACTTTGTCAGCCAGAGTCCCTCCGTGTTGGCCTGGACTTCTGAGAAGTAGATACCAAACAGGAGAGGATCCAGGACTGATCCCTCATGACTGGTCGGCAGTCTGACTTGGAGTCCGCTACATTCACACTGAGTTCGATCTGTGAGCCAATCTGCAACCCAACTAGGGATATAGGGGTTGATGCTTAGTTTGGTGTGTTTATCAATAATTCCTGAGTAGGGAATGGCATCAAAGGCCTTGGCCAGATAGAGGTAGGCTGTATGAACTGCCTTGCCCTCATCCTTAGCTCTGGTGAATGACTCAAAGAAGTCAAAAAGGATGAGCAGGTATACTCTACCTTTCACAAAACCAAACTGAGTAGGATCTAGAGTTTGGAGATTCCCTATATCCTTGTTAATTAGGTCCATGATGATGCACTCCATAGCCTTACATATCAGACTCGTCAGGATAATGGGGCGATAATCCCCAGGGTCTGTAGTCGCTCTCCCTTTATGAAGAGGAAAGACTGTAGCAGTGCGCCATTCGGTAGGGACAAAGCTTGAGGTGAGGCTGTGACTGAACAGGGCACACAGATGTGGGTGCCAGTCCACTTTGTAGTTCATGTAGAACCCATCCAGTGATGCTGTCGGATCCCATGGAAGCTGTATTCTTGGCCTTGGATAATGCAGCTTTAACCTGTGCTGCAGTAATGCTGGGTGCCTGGCATTCCCCTGTATTGTGATTGGTCCTTTAGAGGGGGAGAGACGGGTAAAGTTGGCACTGAATCTGTCGGCCACTATGTTGGCAATATCTGTTGGCTCAGTATAGGAGGTAACATTGTGCAATAACTCAAGCAAGCCTGGGTATTGCCGTGTAGATTCTTGATATAACTATAGAAGGCTTTGTGGCTGTTTTTAGTGTCTGCCACAATTCTGCCTTCATAGCTGGCTTTAGAGGTTTTGATGAGGGATCTCAACTTTTTGTTGAGGATAATAAGGGAGTTTTTCCAGTCTTGGGACTTCACCTTTTTCTGCAACAGTTTCTTCCTTCTATTGTAGAGTTTATTAATGGCAGGGGACCACCAGATTGGCTTCCTTTTTTTGGAGGAGAGCATCTTGGCTCTGTTGGGTATGGCTAGTTCCATGCATTTATGCATGTGTTAGTACAGTGCACTGGTGTAGGATTCGTCAGTCATGCATCTATTTTCCATTGACATGGGTGCTATGAAGTTAGCCACCTCTGTTTTTAGGAGCCCAAAGTCAGCTTTGGAAAAGTTTTTCATGGTGGTTACCTTAGCAGTGGGTGTGGGCGAGATGTGGATTTCCATGGTAATTAGTTTGTGGTCTGATCTAACCAGGGAGGAATCAACTATTGGTGTAGAGCAACGGTTGCCCATATTAGTAATAACCAGGTCAAGGATGTTGCTTCCTCTAGTGGGAGTAAGAATAAGCTGGTCCAAGCCATTGGAATTGATGAATTCCAGGAAGTGTTGGGCCAGTGTATTGGTGTACGAATAGTTTTCCCAGTTGATGGAGGAGTAGTTGATGTTACCTAGTATTAGGTTAGACCCCAATAGCTTCCGCGGTGCTTAGGAATGTGGAGGGACATGGTTGGGGACCTATAGCAGGCTATGACCTGAATCGCCATCTTACCCAGTATTAGTTGTACCTGAAGTATCTCAGATGTGTTATGCTGGGCTACTAGTCTGGAGGTGTGCATATCCTTTATGAATATGGAGATACCACCGCCTTAGGAGCTTCGGTCCATGTTATGGGGCCGAAAGGCGTGGAATAAGTTATATCCTGGTAGCACAGGGGTGCTTTCTGCTGCTTTAAACCAGGTCTCGTTACAGCACAAATGTCGATGTTCTCCATTTTGAGGAGTGCTTTGAGCAAGTGCATCTTGAGATTTAGACTTCTAGCGCTGAGCAGCATGACCCTCAGACTGCATTTCCTACTTCCTCTAATTCAGCAAATATCCCGGTCATGGGAAAGGATTATAGGTTCATAGGTTTATACTAGGCTATCTGCCCTAAGGCATTTATAAGCCTAGCCCAAAGTTTGTGCTTACGCCACCTTATATGAAAAATACTGTACCCATTAGTTTGTTGTGCCTCTGTCCAGCAGTGACACAGAGATGATTCCCGGGGTAAACCTACGATCTCCCATCCACAGGTCAAGATTTCTCTTGAACAGAGCCAGCGAGGTGCTCTGCCTAACATGGACCGGGATTTTATTCCACAGCATAGGAGTCTCTGAGTGATAAATCTATCCCTCCACACGTCCTATTTATATCCGTGCTAAGGTTTAAGTCGCTTGCTCTAGTGGTTTTGGTGGATTTGGATTTTTGAGGTGGAGCATGTCCATTAATTCGGGTTGGACATGGCCTTGTATGTCAGGCACATGTCACCGCTGAGCAGCCGGTGTGCGACTGGATAGATCTGGAGTTTCTTTAATGTGGCTGCATATGCCAGCTTTTGGAGTACCTTTATACTTTTGGTGAGGAACTTTTGGGGTCTCTCCAATTGCTGCAGATGTCGGGTGAGATACATCCCGAATGGGGCATTGTACTCGATCATTGGTCTGATAAGTGAAGAGTACAGGGAACAATGACCTCACTAGATCTGGATGTGAATCCTTCATGATCAGGTGGGCAATGTAGAAGGTCTTTCTAACCACTTTAGCAACGTGAGTGTCAAAGAAAGACCACTGTCAACCTGGGTCCCCAGGTCCCTGATAACCTCTTCTGTGCTTAGTGGATTGCCACCTATATGGTAGCTTGGGGTTACCTTGTTTTTCCGAAGGGTATGACTATACATTTTTGGCGTTTAACTTCCGGCCATGGCTCTGGCACCAGCTATCTGTTTCCGTGAGTCCCTTCTGAAGGATATCCGTGTCCGATGCACTTTCCACTATGGCACCCAGTTTGCAGTCGTCTGCAAACTTTGTCAGCCAAAGTCCTCCCATGTTGGCCTGTACTTCTGAGAAGTAGATGCCGAACAATAGGCGGCCAAGGACCGAGCCCTGTGGGACACCACTTGTGACCGGCTTGGAGTCTGACATAGCGCCAGCAACTCTAACCCTGTGGGTTCTGTCCTTAAGCCTGTTTGCAACCCATCTTGTGACATATGGGATTACATTTAAGCTGGTAGCTTTTCTACAATACCGAGTGGGGTATTGTGTCGAAAGCCTTTGCAAGGTCAAGGTAGGCTGTATGAACTGCCTTTCCCTCATCAATGGCCTTGGTGACTGTTTTGAAGAAGTCGACCAAGTTCAAAAGGCATGATCTGCCCTTGGACGAAGCCAAACTGGGTCGGGTTCAATGTCTGCAAGTCCCCTATATCTTTGTTTATGAGCTCCATTATGATCCTCTCCATAGCTTTGCAGACTAGACTTGTTAAGCTTATGGGGCGGTAATTACCAGGGTCCGTGAGGCACCGCCTTTGTGGAGTGGGACCACAGTTGCCGTATGCCACTCCTTGGGCACGTATCCTGTGGTAAGGCTGAGATTAAACAGCTGCCTTATGTGCGGGTTTAATTCCTCATTTAGCTCGTGTAGCACACAGCCGGGGACACCATCCGGTCCCATTGATGCTGTGTTTTTAGCTTTAGAGAGCAGCTTTCACCTTCATTTGAGATGTCTGGGAGGCTACACTCCGCTGGGATAGTTATCTCTCCTTTAGGGGAGAGGGGTGAAGTTTGCACTGAACCTGTCTGCCAGTATGTTGGCAATGTCTGTGGGTTCAGTGATTTTTGTATCATTTTGGACTAATTCTGAGCATATCTGGGAGTTTCCACCCAGGTTCCTAACATAGCTGAAAAAGGCCTTATGATTGTCCTTTGAATCCATGGCAATTTTTCTCTCAAAATTGGCCTTAGTTGATTTTATGAGTGCTCGTATTTTTTTACTAATAATCCTGTTTATTGTTATTATTTTTATTATCCTGTTTATTGTTTCCTTGGACATCTCATATTAATACAATGAAGGGTACCCACCTCAGATCAGTGTCATGCAGTAATTCACTAGTCATTTATCTTATTTTGGACATTATTCCTCTTCACCAAATTCTCTCGGTTCAACCTTTCAACCATGCCACTTCCTTGCTTAGTCCTTCTTGAACTCTTTTAGCCTTCTTAGCAGCCATCTTTGCAGACTACATCAAAGACTATGGTGAAGGCCAGATAGGCCATATTTAATGGTACCCTCAGAATATGCTGTCCTGGAACAGTCATAAATATCATGTTTAACTGTTGGCACCTTTTGGCAATGAACCCATGTTTGTTGTTGCCCTGGACGCTGCAGTTTTCCAAAAAAGCAACTAGTCTTTCTACGGCTTCCCTTTATATTTCTGCTAGTCTAAAAGGCTAACCACTCCTCAACTTCCTCTCCCCCAACATAATGGCGTTACACTTGCAGTTTTCCAGTTCTCAGGCACTTCTGTAATCCTCCATTAGGAAAAGCAAGTTCCCTATTTACCCTCTCAGATGTGGCAGACATTTACTGCTCTTCTCACTCTATTCTATGTGATATTAGCTATACGATTTATACATCTCTGCTTTTCTCCATCTCTTCCTTGATCTTTTCTCTCATCTTTGACAGGTCTGGCA
>NC_056741.1:832805366-832947866 GCF_019279795.1 Protopterus annectens | reverse complement strand
GGGAATCTAGTTTATAATGTAAAAATCCCAGCTGCACATTCATTTGAAAGTCCAGTACACCACACAAACAGGAGAAAGCAACACGGGTAAAACCAAAACCAGATAACCACTTGACCAAAGTTTATCACATAAATCATGCATAAATAATCTAAAAACACAGAAATAAGGAAGACTGTTTGGCTTAAAAGTGGATAATCAATAAAGCATTTTGCAAGTGCAGTTATAAAATCACTGCAGCACAGCACTATCAGCAGTATGTGTTATTACGTATAAACTATTACAAATACAGAACTACAAAACTTAATTTGACTTAGTTGAAAAAATGCGTATACCATTCTCCCACCTTTACAAAAGGATTACACGCCTCGTAAGTGGGCTGAAAATTTAAATTACTAATGAACACATCTCTGCTTTGTGGACACAGTCTAGATGAAGCTCTTTTGGCTTTTATTAGACAGAGTGAAGTTTTGTTAAAATGTGTAACCAGGCTGCACTTCAGTGGCCGATCCACTCCACTATACTTGAAGGGCAATAGCGTTTCTCATATTTTCCCTCACAAGTGGGGAATAATCTTGAGCGAGTTCAGGCTACTTTTCATGCAGTCTGACTGAAAGGACCATTACATTGTCTGTACCTATGTCCATCTGTCTAACCAACTTGTTTGTACAATTAGTGATGCAACAGTTCCAGGGAGAGACAAAAAACATAACAGGAATTTAACTTTTCAGTTTCATTTACTGTACAAATGGGCAGGAAAATTCCGTTTCTCTCTCACACACAAACTCTTGCCAAGACTTGCTGAAAAACTATTAAATCTGTACAATGCCATACTTACTTCAGTTTACGACTTAAAACTTGACTCCAACTGCCCGGGGCAGCACACAAATCCACAGCCCTAAAAACACCTGCAAGAGAATTTATCAAAATATTAAACTCTTAAGGATGGTGATCTGAAAATTTTATAGATACTAGTCCTAAAAAAACTTTTTCTAGTCTGTTTCCATGAATTGCTGTGACACAACCCACCCCCCTTTTTAAAATGGGACCAACTGCAGTCTAACAAACTATTATAACACTCACAGAAAATTCTATTGCAATTAAAGTGGGGTGGAAAGATACTGTCAGGCAATGTACCCTCTGAGTAAATAGCCTCATTAGTGGAAACAACCATTTTTAAATAATGGAACTTTTACTTATACCTACTTTTCAAGCAAGGCAGAGAACGCACCCACAGATCCTTCCTTGAAATACTATGTTACTTAGCAAAGAAGGGCAGAAACAATTTGCATGCAGGATGACTTCAGAAAAATCCATCTTGTTGTCCTTGACACAATGACATCAGTGATGAGCATTAAATATTTCCTCCACAAATTAATAGCTCATCTCCATTACATTTTTGTAATTATAAAATGCATCTAATTTAGTAGGATACCTCAACATGACTGGACCATTCACAATTCTGCATAAAACTGCTTACATAAACTTCTTGCATGCTCTGCATACCTCTGCTTATATGTTTTTTTTTCCCAAATGCACAGTGCTTTGTTTTAAATCTCTTGACAATACTCTGAACTTCACGTATGCCTTATTTCACTGTAAATGGATTTATAAATCCCCAGTCAGTTGCTGAAACAGGCCCACTTGGGATAGTCCACTGTCCAGGTAAACTTCAATTATTTGTCACTGTTTATAGTACCACTATCTGATCCTCTTCATACAAAAGTCCAAATACTCAAAAGCCCCACCCAACATTTGTAAAGTGGTCTTATAGTGTATGGACCCTCCTTCATGCAACCCATTGGAGACAGACCTGTGCACAGTGCAGAAAAGCTTCAAAAGCCATTAGACAGTAACAAACTACTGATTTTTCTGGGAAAAGCTACCTTTCGACTCCAAATGTGGCTGACTTACTAGAATGCCTGGCTGATCTACAGGAAAACAGGTCAAGCAACATATTGGTTTATCATCTGACACCTGAATTTTAGCAGTATTAAGTGCAAAATAATAAAACATTTTCTATGAAACTTCCTCAAGCAATAATGATGTGCAACATAAGTCTAATAAGACAATCTATGAATGGAAGACAAGCTAGTAAAAATCTTAATCATTTTGACAGGAAGAGGGAGTGGTGTAAGTAAGCTAGTAAAAATCTTAATCATTTTGACAGGAAGAGGGAGTGGTGTAAGTAAACAGCACAATACTGCACTCCTTGTAATGATGAGGGCAGGAGTGATCAATAGGGCCAACAATCTGGCTTTCTCTGTTTTATACTTTTAAAAACCTGCCTTTTTTTTAATAAATATTAGAAACTGTTAGGGAATGGACTGAAAAAAAAAAACAGAGCCATGATCTCAAGTCTCCTACAGTTCAACACCCATAAACGTGATATTATGTACCCAGAAAACAGTACCTTCAGAAGTGTGTACAAAAAGGTGAGATGTTGAGAATGTTCCATATGAAAGACAAGCTCTGCATCAGTTTGACAACACAGCAGACATGATCTGTAGGAAGCTGGGACATGCAGTAACACATATCACTTAAAGGAGTGTTGGACAGGTACTAGTGCAAGTCCATCTGGAGTATACTGACCAGTAGTGCAAGCTACATCATAGAAATGACAGAGTAGAGCCATATCTAGGTCTTTTGCTACCCTAGTCAGTTAACCAGATTGATGTCCCCTCAAGCAAAATTTAAGGATCCAAAGGATAGCATAGTTTCACAACTAAATGCTGATGCTGCATTTGTACCCAAAGCGCACCCTGTAACCACTTGCAGCAAACCTCTTCACCCCTCCCTAGTTATGGTTTTGAGACAAAGCACAGGTAATGCACAGGTGAGGTCACAGTAGAAGTCCCATGAACAGCAACAGGCACTTCAGTATGAGCACAATGAGAAAGGAGATGCATTATCAAACTCATGAGCGTGTCATGGGAACGAAGATGGTACCAGAGTGGATGCCTTTCAAATGATGATGTGTATTTGCACACAAAGGCACATAATAAAGTCAAAAGGAGAGTGTTCAAAATAAATAGCAAAACACACTCAATAAATTTGCATTTGGTAACCATATTAGTTCACTACTCAGGGATCCTGTAAAAAATAAATAAATAAATAAATAAATGTGCAAACAGCAAAACTCAAAATGAATAGTAATAACAGAGTTTGAACAGAGGAACCAGACAGGGGTGTCATCTTTCCCCTCTTATTTGCTTTATATTTAGGATCTATCATCAAATAAAATAAGGGACTCTCAAATTCAAGGGTATAACTGGTATGATAATCAATAAAAGTTAACTTTATTTGCAGATAAATCCGGAAAATTATATTTTGGTGATGTGGAATATTTTGAGACAGTTTTCAGTCTTTTTGGGATACAACATTTATGTATATAAATCAAAGGCTATATAGCAGCAAACAATGTACCTACACATGAATTGATTTAGCAATGCTCGTATTTATGAGGCCATAAGACAAAGTATTTAGGTGTATGGAGTGAGTGAGTGAGTGAGTGAGTGAGTGAGTGAGTGAGTGAGTGAGTGAGTGAGTGAGAGTGAGTGAGTGAGTGAGTGAGTGGTGCACTTATGTCTTAAGTGATAACTTGGACGTATTTAAAAAATTAAAATTATAAAGAAGAGAATGAGGAACAAGGCATAGAAATCAGAAACAAACGTACAAAAATGCATATTTGAAAATGTCAGCCTTGAAAATGAGTGGTGTGGTAAGATGCAGGCACAAATACAGGAAAATGTTTGTAAATAAATTAAAATATGTATAATGAAAATTAAAATAAGTAATGGAAAAGGGGCCTTATCCTGCCAGCAACAAGTCAGTTCACAAAGACAAAAAGTACTGAAGGTGCCTGGCATAGGTAAAGTATAGATAGAAGGAGATAGTGTCCATTGGGGAAGAGACCGACTTGCTGATCAGACAGCATTGTGCAAGGAAATCATCAGTTAGAATGAAGCTTCCTTCAGGACTTTTCTTGCCCAAAAATAAGGAAGGTGAATACTCACCCTGAACTTCTAAAAGATATAAACGTTGTTCTATCCCAACTTAACAATAAGTAGAAGAATGGTGCAACTACTGCAGCAGTGAGGAATTTGAACATCTACTGTTATGGATAAGTGCAACTTACACTACTATGTTCATCATTCCCGTTGCTGCAGTAGTCTTTGGTCTACGCAGGTTGATTACCAAAGCCTATCCAACCTGGAAGGAGGAAGGCTATTGACCCAGGAGCCTCTGGAGAATGGTCCTAGCAAAGCCTGGTGTGGACCTAAAAAAGGAAATGGTTTATAATACTTTGCAAAAGTATATACAGAGGGCAGTACCTGCCTCTAGAATACTTCTAAATGCCACCCCTTTCTAATATGTCACTGAAAAAGCCAAGGTTGTTGTAGAATGAGCCTTAATACTGCCTGAAACGGAATTACTATGGTGGGAATAACAAAAGGAAATAATTGATGACAACCATCCATCTGTTTTGATACAGGCTGTCCTTTGTTCAAACATGAGAAACAAACAGTTGATCTGCTTTTCTAAAGGATTTAGTTCTGTCAAGAATGTGCCTGTGCTGCCTATGAAAGCCTAGAGCATGTGTAATCCTTTTCCCCAGGTTCTCAGTATCTGGGTAGAAAACTGGGAGATTGATGGTTTGACTAAGTAAACTCAAACTACCTTGGGCACGAGTGAGGGGTTCGTTCTTAATGAGACCCTATCTCTCTGAAAAAACACTTTCCCACCATGACAATGTACAACTCAGATTTGCAGATGTCATAGGAATGATAACAGGTTTCCATGTAATGACTCTTATCGCTGCCCGATGAGCAGGTCCAAATAGAGACATTAACTTTTCCAGCACAAAGTTAAGATCCCAAAAAAGAACAACTTGTTTACGAGGAAGTCTTGGGTGCATAACTTCCTTCGGAATCTGTTCCACTTTCTTCTCTGTTTTTAGTGAAAGATCCATGGGCAGACATGCTGAAATGGCCAGAAGATGCACCTTGACAGTGGCATAAGAGATGCCAGAGGATAGTAACTCCAAAAATATGTTAGCAACAGTGGTACATAGTGTCTATCCAATTACTATGGTCCCTTCAGGGATTAACTTCAAAATATTTTCTACTTGCCAATATAACATTTCCTAGTAACAGTTTTTCTTTCCTCCTTTAATACCTGTTGCACATCCTCATAATAAATGATGCCTAAAAGGAATCAGAATTGAATCATCCAGGCAGTTAGTTGAAGAACTTGGACATGGGGTGTATCAAACTCCATTTATCTTGTGAGAGTAGGTCCAATTTGAGAGAATGCTTTTTTGCCCTTGACCAATTCCATAAGAAGACAAACAATACTGCTTATGCCAAAAGGGAGTCACCACAATGACCTTTGGGGAGTCCTTCAGACTCCGTGGAAAAACAAATGAACATTCCTGACCAGAGGAGAGAAAATGCATCTTCCTTCTGGGCTAGTTGGTAAGAAGTCATGCATCAGAATTTTTTCAACTGTTTGGAAAGGAGGCAAATAGATATATTTGAGGTACTCCCTACAACTTGATCAATTCCTGGCACATCCTCTCATTCAATTACCATTCATGAGGGACTGCTCAGCTTGGCTGCTGTCATATTTTGCTCTGACTGACTGCAAGATGCTTGGAAGGCTAAACGGTGCTGAAGAGCTACCTCCCAAGCCTGTACAGAGGGTACAATCTGGTGTGCCCCCTGCTTGTTTACCTGCCACATAACTATGATGTCTGTTACCACTTGAAGAGATTCTTGGAACCATAAATGATGAAAGGATGTTAAGGCATAGATCACAACTAACATCTCTGACATTTATGGGTTTGGTGTATCTGTTAAGTTACATAGGCTTTGCACCTTTACCCTCAGAGAAACTGCCCCCCCCCCCAAGCAAAATCTGAGCCTTCTGTTTTTGCAAATTGGCTTGGAACTTGAGAAAAAAAAAGAGGAGACCTGGATTTGCTTCTACCTGTAGTTTATCACTGCCGCTCCTGTTTGACAAAACCCAAAATTGGAATCTGAAATTCAAGAGGCTGCAAATGTTGGGTCCACTTATTTTAGAAACCACTAAACTTTCCGATGTGTTATGTAGCAAAAGGAATCATAGAAGCCATGAACTCCACGGTCCTGAGATATACTCTGGCTGAAGTCCGACACTGATTGGAGAAGCTACCAGATAAAAATCCACTTTTCCTTATCAAAAAGGCTTTTTGTTGTGAGGTGTCTACAAGACACCCCAGAAAGACAATCCTGTGTGACTGAGTCCAGAAGGCTTTCTGAACGTTTATCTGGAATCCCACATTTGTCAAAAAAGAAACCTATTCTAATCACTCTTGACATCCGAGAAAAGACTGCAAAGATAAGCAAGTCATCTAAATAAGGAAATAAGTGAATGCCATTCAGTCTGCAATGAGCTATAATTGAAGCTAGACACTTTGTAAACACCCTTGGAGCTGTAGCTAACCCAAAGACTATGCAGAGAACTGATAATGTGAACCAGACAGAAAATATGAGACATTTCCTGAAGCTTGTGGCTATGGCAATATAATGAAATGCATCCTTTAGATTTAATGTTACCATAAAACTCCCACGTGGAATGATAGGTAACAAATTCTGAAGGGTCAACATGTTGAACTGTGGTATATTCACATACAGATTTAAATGGGAAAGAGCTACAGCTTCTTTACTACGAGAAACATCCTAGTTAGAAGTCTTTGCCCTTTTGATTTAAAGGCACCAACTCCATGACTCCTAGGGTGAGTAAGTGATGAAGAACCTGAGGAAAAAATGTATGGTTTGAAGAATGGGGAAGAATCCCCATAAAAGGAGGTATTTGTATCCAATGCCAGCTGTAGTCCTCAAACCAATTTTAGCACCCAAAAGTCTAAAATAATCTCTTGCCAAAGGGAAATGCACAGAGCGAGTTTCTGGGACAGATTCAGACAGATGGAGAAGGGAGAGAGAGAATGCCGAGTCAGTCATTCTGAAGTACCAGTGTGCCCTTTTTCTGAAAGGATCATTGATTCTTGTTATGCCCCTCCTGCCATCTTTTTGTTTCTTTGTTTGGATTGAGAAAGCAGGGATTGTTTTATTTTCTACATAGAAGAGAGGATATGGGAGATTTACAAGGGGGGGGGGGTTGAAAAATCTTAGAAACTCCCTGCTTTCTCTCTCTCTCAAATGTTTTATATGAGGACCTGGGTACCAGATAGGCCCAATAAAACAACCTTATCTGAAGATGAATTTAAAATTTAAAATATTAGAATTTATCTCATCTAAAACCATCGGTTATTTACCCAGGAATTATCTCCTCAGCACTCTAGCAGCTGCAGTGGCCCCAGACAATTTCTACACACTCTTTAAGGCATGTTTTAATATGTAAAAAATGACAAACAATAGAATTCAGATAATTATCTTCAAGAGAGAGTGTAACAGATACTTATCTCAAAACTGTATGTACAAAACAGAACAGCTTCCTCACATGTGGCTGATAGTTCTCTTACCAAATCTGTCCAATGCCTTAAACTACCTGCGACAGGTAAAATACTAAAGTGTCAAAGATTAATTCTAATGACAAGTATTTTTAGGAGTGGATATATTGATAGGTAAACCCCATTTTTGGGGAGGATTTTAAGGATGATAATCTGATTACTTAAATTGCAATATTTGTCCATAATTTTGTTAGGGTCAGTTTATACCCATTTTACAGCAAATATTATTAACTAGAAATATGTACGAAGATAACTAATAAATAATTATTTTCTTCCAACATTACTAAAAGTTACACATTTAAAATAGTTTGGCTTTATTCCTGGCAAAAAAAAGGAATTGCTAACCAAATTTTCCAATTCATTATATTATACACTGAAAAAGACAAAAATGGTATGAAATAACCTCTGGGATTTGTTTGTCTGCACCCAGGACATTTTTGTGATAGATACCCAGGCCTCTGGTTACTTAAACAAGTGTCCCCGACTGCCTCCAGAGGGCAGCAACCAGGCAACTTTTCTGAAGCACTGGTAGGGTTTTATTTTTTTTTTTTTTACTGTCACACAGATTGTAAAGTGCTGCTCAGTTTGGATGACAAATGCTATACCGGAATAATGCCCAGAAGAGCCAATAGCACTCCCTATCAGTTTGTCTCTTGTGCCCACTCCCAACTATGCTTCTGATTTGTCTCTGCACATTCAGCATCCAACATCACTTCCCTGGAATGGTAACAATTACCAGAAGCCAAACATTCACTATCTAGGCCAGTGTCCTGAAACTATTACACTTATCCTGCAGTCATACATTGAGTCTTGTGGTTGGTAAGACACTGAACACTGTATCCGAGTATTCAGAGTATAGCACTGCATACTCATAACGAGAGTGACATTATCCAGAAGCAAAAATTCTATGCAATAAATGACAGCAAGTCCTCTGTTTATTTGCTAAGTTTTTCTGCATAGCTGCCTATTTTGAGCATTTTCTGGCTTGTTAAACTTGATTTCTGCATTAGTAACTGTATTTAGAGCACAACCTAGAGCTGTTTACTGAATTTCCTGTTTGCACTTATTTTTAAAATCGTTTTTTTCTCAAAACTTGCATTTTATCTGTCTTTGGCCTAGCACTATTGTGTGGGGTCATTTACTGCACTGTTATAACTTGTTGATACTTGGGAACCTCTGCTATCTCTGAAAAAAAACAAAAAAAATCTTGCTTTTTTCTCACTTTTCTGAGATTTAAAAAAGTTCAGTTACAGGCTTGCTGTTCTTGAACTGTTTGTAAGTTTCTGTGAGGCCATTTTTTGCTTGGGCTAAAGGGAAGTCTCTCTGTTGATCAGTGGCAGTGAAAAACATTGAGCAGCCTGACTGCCCCTGTGGGAGTGGTTACTGACTTGAAACTGTAGTTTTATTGGCCATTTTGGGTCAATTCTTCATCTTCCCCTCTTAAAACCCTCTTTTGCGTGGTTTTGTGCATTTTTGAGCATAGCGCAACAGCGGGCAGCGCTGCCTAATTGGGTTTAAACTATTCCTGGCTCCACAAAGTCTGCTCTTCACTTTTTCCCTTAGAACTGCTCTATCTCTCAATTTAAACACCATATTCTCATTCTACAGCCCTTCACTGGTCCAATTAAGTAATCCTACAAGTTAGCACTATTAAACCATAAGCACTACTTACTCTTATACTCTCTACGATTACCCTTGTCCTCTATTGGTCCGTCTTAAATTCATTTTCCCTATATTACTCTAGCATATCCAAAGGTCAGTCAATGGTTTCCTCTCCAGTCCAGCTGGTGAATCTGGGAATTTTGAGGCAATGTTACAACTGTCTCATGTACACGGACAACCCTCTCCTCCTCCAAACAGGTTCAAATACATGTGAGAGATGCAACTATTTAGCCAAACTGGAGGCTGAGCTCTCTCATCTCAAAACTGATGTAAGGAGGAGAAGGTAACCTCACACAACACAATTCCAGTATCACATAGTCCCACCACATCAGCGAACCAAACACATAAATACACAAAAACATACTCGGAGGCTCTAAATAAAAATCTACCTAAGCAACAGAGACCTCCAAAGCAGACATCCAAGCAAACGCTACCTCAAAACTAAACACGCACAACACATAACCCACAAAGTCAGTGTGCCAAGCAGCCACAGCCCTTAAGGCTGAATAACACACCTGATACTCTTGTAATAGGTGACTCTATTATCAGGCACACTGACGTCCCGCTCACCAGGCTGAACAAAGAAAAGGTCACGGTGAGCTGCCTGCCGGGTGCTAGGATCCGCCACATAATGCAAGCACTCACGTCACTCCAAAGCAAATACAAATATAACTCAGTCATTGTACATGCTGGTGTGAATGACCAGAGACGTACCTCCCTGGACTACATGAAAAGAGACATAGAGGAGCTCTCTGATCATGTAGCCCAGGCTGATATGACCCTGACCTTGAGCATCATCTTTCCCTCACCTAGAATGATGCCACAGTACAAAGACAAAATGATCAATTTTAACAATTGGCTAAAATTTTGGTGTCATTCAAAGGGGATCCAGTGTCTGTCAGCCTGGGATGACATGCTCGACAAGCCACGTTGCTTCGCTAGGGACGGCTTGCACCTGTCACCACTGGGCTTTCAGATATTGGCAAAGGCTCTTGCCACCCCATAGTGCCTTTTTAGGCAAGGCTCAAAAGTCAAACCCACCCCATAGACAGCACAAGGAACAAGAAACTAAGGGTAATGCTGCTAAACGCCAGAAGTCTTAACCTCAAGATGCACGCACCAAGCTCTCCTCAGTATGGAGAACATCAATATCTGTGCAGTGACAGAAACCTGGTTCAAAGCTCCAGAGAGCACCCCAGCACTACCAGGCTATACCTCATATCATGCTTTTCGCCCCAAAACCCGGACCGAACCACAAAAGGAGGGAATTTCCATATTTATCAAGGATATCCACACCTCCAGGTTAGTGGCACTGCAAGCATCGGAGACCATCCATGTGCAACTAACAGTGGGCAAGACTGCTTTTCAGTTTATAGCATCCTACAGACCACCCTCTCAAAGTCAGGAATCCCACTCGGCTTTCCTGAAAACATTGGAGAACATGAAGATCTCTCCGAACACCATTATATTGGGCGACTTCAACTACCCAAACATTGACTGGGAGCACTACTCAAGCTCCAGCACCTTAGCCCAAAGGTTCCTGGAAATTATAAACTCAAATGCTATGGAACAACTAGTCACCAGTCCCACAAGAGGGGACAACATACTAGACCTGATCATTACCAACATGGGGACTCTATGCTCCACACCAGAAGTATATCCCTCATTGGTAAGATCAGACCATAAATTAATTTCACTGGATGTCCACATCCCGACCCCACCCCCAGCCCATAAAACCACAGTGAAAAACTTCTCAAAAGTGAACTTCTCACTTCTCAAAACCGAAGTGGAATCCTTCAGGACCCCAGGGCCAGTGGAAACTACGGCCCAAACTGCAGAATCCTATATAAATGCATTCTACGGACATCTTCAGGAAAGCATGGATCATGCTATCCCAAACAAAACCAAGACCCAATCATCCAAAGGCAGGCGTCCAGTCTGGTGGACCCCTGCCACAAAAACTGTACAACAGAAGGAGGAAGCTACTACATGATAGAGCAAAATCCCTAATAGGGAAGGCATCTCTGATCAGTACTAGCAAAAAATTACAATCCCTCATAAAATCCTCCAAGGCCAGCTTCGAGAGAAAAATTGCACAGGACACCAAAGACAATCATAAGGCTTTTCAGTTATGTTAGAAACCTGTGATGCAACTCCCAGACTTGTTCTGAGTTGATTCTAAATGACAAAAAATACACTGAACCCACAGACATCTCCAATATCCTGGCAGACAGGTTAAGTGCAAACTTCTCCCCCCCCTCCCCCCCAAAACAGCAAGTATCTATCCCGGCAGAGGGCTGCCTCCCAAACATCTCTGATGCTCAGGTGAAGGCTGCCCTCTCCAAAGCAAAAAACACTGCTTCCATGGGACCAGATGTGTCCCAGGTTGCGTCCTACATGAACTCCAAGAGGAACTAATCCCTCAAATAAAATAGCTATACAATCTCAGCCTCACTACAGGATATGTGCCCACAGAATGGCGTACAGCAACAGTGGTCCCACTCCACAAAGGTGGAGCCTCTACGGATCCTGGAAACTATCGCCCCATAAGCCTGACTAGCTTAGTCTGCAAGGCTATGGAGAGGATCATCATGGAGCTCATAAACAAAGACATTGGGGACCTACAGACACTAGATCCTACCGAGATCGGCTTTGTCAAGGGTAGATCCTGCCTTTTGAACCTGGTTGACTAATTTGAAACAGTCACCAAAGCCATAGATGAAGGAAAGGTAGTCCACACAGCCTATCTTGACCTTGCAAAGGCATCTGACACAATACCCCACTCGGGCATCATAGATAAGCTATCCAGCTTAAATATAAACCCCTATGTCACAAGATGGGTCGCAAACTGGCTCAAAGACAGAACCCACAGAGTGAGAATTGCTGGAGCCATGTCAGACTCGAAACCGGTCACAAGTGGTGTCCCACAGGGTTCTGTCCTGGGACCACTCTTGTTAGGTATATACTTTTCCGAGGTACAGGCAAACGTGGGAGGACTATGGCTCACCAAGTTCACAGACGACAGCAAACTGGGCGCCATAAGCAACTCTCCAGCTGACACAAACATCCTTCAAAAAGGTCTCACAGAGACAGATAACTGGTGCCAGCACCATGGTTTAAAGCTAAATGCCAATAAATGTATAGTCATACCCTTTGGCAAAAACAATGTGCCCACAAATTACCACATAGGCGGAAACCCATTAAGTACAGAGAAAGTTATTAGGGACCTGGGGACCCAAGTTGATAGCAATCTCTCCTTTGAAAACCACATTGCCAAAGTGGTTAGAAAGACCTTCTACATAGCCCACCTCATCACGAAGGGTTTCACATCTCGATCAAGAGAGGTAATCGTGCCCCTTTATTCATCCCTCATCAGGCCCATCATAGAATACAATGCTCCTTTTGGGATGTACCTTACCAGACACCTGCAGCAATTAGTAAGACCCCAAAAGTATCTCACCAAGAGGATCAAGGGTCTCAAACAGATGCCATATGCTGCTCGGTTAAAAAAACTCCAGCTCTACTCAGCTGCATACCGCCTACTTCGAGGCGATCTATGCCTGACATACAAAGCTATGTCAAATCCAGAATTAATGGACATGCTCCACCTCAGTAAATCTAAATCCCTTAGAGCCACACGCTCGAGGGACTTGAACCTCAGCACAGAAATAAATAGAACTTGCTGGAGGGACAGGTTCATAACCAAGAGGCTTCCTTCGCTCTGGAATAGAATTCCAGTTCATGTGAGGCAGAGCACCTCACTGAATCTCTTCAAGAAGAATCTCGATAGGTGGATGGGGGATCGTAGGTTTGTCCCAGGGATTACTCCCGTGTCACTATTAGACAGAGGCACAGTAAACTAAACCTTAAAAAGGGCACAGTATACTCAAATCAAGGGGTGGCGTAAGCCATACAGAATCGGGCTAGGCTTATAATTGCCCCAGGGCAGATAGCCTAGTATGAACTTATGAACCTATAAATATCAAAAAGTTACAGCATTTTTCAACATTAAATAAAACATACCAAACAGACAATTACACTGACTGCATTTGTTAAATTTAATTAGATATTAAATACTTATCTACAACTCTAGAAGGTAAATGATGCAATTAGGAATAAACCTTCTAAACCTAAACCCACCCTACGTATATGTACTTCTCAATAACCTTTAGAACAACATTCACTAAACCTAACCTAACTTCCTATGCTTAACATTATATTGCTTTGTTTCTAACTCCCTGTCCTAACCATTCAAATGCCTTGTCTTTAGCTCTTCTATTGCATCCTGTTATCCTAGCCTTTCTATGGAAATGTTTTAAACCCTTCTACATCTAATTTCCAAGAACTCCCCTCTTAACTAACCACCTTTTTCTTACTAACCACCTTTTCTTCTCCTGGTAGTCACTCATGACTTTAATCTGGGTATCATGCCATTCTATACATTCAAAATGTTTTGCAATGATTGCTGTACAGTGTAACCATGAATATTGACTGTTATTTTTTTGTACATGTGGAGCTTTTCTCCCCGGGCCTCTGCTGAAAATGGACATGTATCCAGTCTGACTCTCCCGGTTAACAAATGTAAAATAAATAAATAAAAATAAATAAATAAAATAAATAATCCAGAAACCCTGTTCCTGTGGGCCACCCTCTGTCACAGGGACAGTGTCTTCCATTAGAGTTTCCCCCTCTGCCTCTGGGAGAAACATCTCCTTGGGAGTCTTGGAAAGGACCCTGGGATTTGCGGAACCACATTTTTCTGCATCTTTGTCGATTCCGGAAAAAGGGTCTCTGAAGAGAAGAAAACCAGATCCTAATGGCATACAAGGTCTTCCCATCTTGCCCACTTCTGGACAGAGTTTCCTTCACCTTTGGGCCAAACAAGGGAGATCCAAAAGAGCACTGAAGAATGAAAACTTGAAGGGCTCTGCAAAATCACAGATAAATTTAGACATGTCTCCTGATGGCTATGCCTGAACACACTGCCAATGATGTACCCTCTGCAGTGTGGGAAATCAGCCTTACGGATGTGTTAGACACAGACTGGACAGTGGCCAGTTGTGAAGAGATCATGTTCTGGTCCCTCCACAGAGATGGACCCAGAAAGAAATTTTGAAGCTGTTTAGTCAAATCTCTTCACAACCTTGCGAAGTGTGCCAAACAATTCAGAGACTGCAGGGCAAAGGTTATTGAAGCATAAATGTATTTACCAAATCTATCCAAGCCCCTAGACTCCCTGTTAGGGGATGAAAAGATGAACTCTGTTGTGCAAGCTCTTTCTTAGTGTCTTCTACCACCACCATGGCATCTACCAGAACCCCCTTGTTCCAGTGTGCGTTGCCCCCGGGGGGGGGGGCTAAAATTCTATCTGGGCACTTGGGGATAGGCTCCACAGTATCTGGCTCCTTCCATGCATGGTATCAGACAAAGTCTATTAACTCATCAACAAGGGCATCACCCAAGCCATAGCCAGGTCAGACCTGAAAACCACCAGTAAGACAGATAACTCCTGGGATGCGGTGTTGGAAGACCAATCAATGTTCTGTTTTAGAAGTTCTAGTACATCTCCAAAGAAGATGTCCTCAGGTGGAGATATGGGGGATCCTTACCCTTCATCAAAGTCAAGGTCTTCAGTGAGAGATTTCTTAAGGGAATCCAAGTGTCATTTTACACAATCTCTTCCCAGGGACCTCATCAGTAGGATTGTCTGGTGAGGTACCAGAAGTGATAGAGGAGGTCGCGATGGACTGAGACTTGCATGGGTTGGGTGTCCCAGTGGGATAGAAGAGAGAGGATCAGAACCAAGACAGAAGGTGGTAAAGAAAAAGAATAAGAGGAGGGTAAGAACATCCTCTCTCTAGGCAAAGAGAAGGCCCCCTGGGCGAGACAGAAGGTGGCAGCACCAGAGCCAAAATTCCCTGTGTTAATGACCTTTGAATCTCCTCCAGGCCCCCCTCCTAAAGATGGAGTCAGACCAGACATGTCCAGTGCCAAAGCACCAAGAGGCATGGATAGCCCTGACAATTTCAGGGTCAGTCCCAACCCTCCCCCCAAGACAGCTCCAACAATTCAGCTCCAAGAGTACTCCTGCTCTGAAAGAACTGAAGCCGGATGGCTAAAGGAAGTGGTCACAGCCGAAGAGCGACCTGCCTTCAGATCTGATGAGGATACCCCCAAGGATATTTGATCTGAGGGCTCTGAAACCACTGGATGGAATGGAGAAGGTGATATTGAGAGTTAGTGGTGGGCAGGCTCATGTGTTCAATGAGAGACTGACTGAATTACCCTCATCTGGATATGCGCTCCGAGGAACTTATAGAGGTTCATAGATTACTACCAGGCTAATTGCCCTTGTGGGCCATTTTAAGCCGAGCCAATTACCCCAAGTGAGAATCAAACCCTGCACCTTGTGCATGTAAGGTAGCCGCCTTAACAATTATGCCACAACTTCATCATCATCCTATCCACCTCAGCCAAGCCCCTGAAGGACTTACGTGAAGAGCTGGTAGATGGTGGCCTAGAGTGCTTTCTTCAAGTCTTGTATATAAAGAGAAGTTACTATCTGATGTATAGAAACCAGAACACTTTAGAAAGTAAGGGAGGACAGGTGAGTAATTTCAGAAAATAAAGATGGAGGAGAAAATTTAGTAAAAACTCATGTTTCAGAAAAAAACACCCAAAAGTATGAGAGAAAGTGATATGGTGGCAAACGAGATCTAAAGGTATGCAAGGTTAGTGGGGCATTGTGAGTAATCAAGGAGCTCAAGAGTTGGATCCAAGAATCTGGAAAAATTGTCAGAGTAGGATCACAGTCAGATCAGAGACCCATAAATTGAGGAATGAATGAAAGTGACATAAGATTATGCTTATTTACTTGCAGAAATATTGGTACATCTCATTACACTGAATGTACCTATACAAGGGTAGGGTAATGGCCAAAGATAGTGAAAGGAGGGAAAAAAAAGAGAGAGATATACATAGCTCATCCCGGAGTACTGACAAGATAAGCATTTAAGAAGTGGGTATCGATTAAAATTTGAAAAGGATCAAGGTAGTAAATGGGCAAGACTTCCAAGATGACTGCACGCAGTAACAGCTTGTTTCTAACTCCCGCAGTGTGAAAACAAACTCAGCAGAGAAGGCCAGTAGACTTGTGTTTATGGGTAAATTTCAGTAACTGGCTAGTAAGTGCACTGCCTGGAAGCCAGGAACAAAGAAATAGAGAAGACCTGGAAAAAATCAGCTGCTAAAAGTGAGGAAGAAACACTGACTGAGAAAGTTCTGCAGCTGTTAAGCAAAAAGCAATGCAACCTTCAGTCATGACTTCCAATAACTTACAGGAAGATATAAACACAGCTGCATACAGACCTGCTTAAAATAAGCAAAACACAGATGGAGTACATAAACACAAATGACAAAAGGCTGGAAAAATGCGAAAAGCTTTAAACAGATATTCAGATGAAATGATTAAGTTGCAAAAAATAAAAAGGTTGAAATGAAGAAAAGGTTGGCTGAATATGAGACTGCTCAGGAAGAGATGTTCCAAAAATAACAGAATTAGAGGACAGAGCACATAAGGAAAACCTGAGATTTTTAGCTATACCAGAGAAGTTGGAAGGAAGAGACAGCATTAATTTTATGAAAGCACAAATAAGTGACCGGTCTGGTATTCCACAGCAGGAGATTAGTTGTAAGGGCACACTGCGTATGCTCCAAACCTAGCTATAAGAAAGCAACCTTGACCTTTAATACCAAAGATGCAATCCTACAAGCAGAATGAATTGATTCTGACAAAACTGTGGCAGAAGGACAAAATACTAAAAGTGGGAGACCGTGTTTGTGTAGAATGATTACTCATTGTATACCAGGCAAGAGAAGTAAATTCATTCCACCATGCAGTGAATGTCAAGATGCATGTACAAAATTCAAACTGCTGTATCCAGTTGTCTTTAAGGTATTCTTCCCTGGAGGGACAAAATCATTTTTGATGAAGTGTATGCTAAGGAGGAAATACAAATGTTTGTCCAACAAAAAGTGAGCTGTGAAACAGAAGATTCTGCTTCTTGTTCCTCTGGTAGTACAGACCACAGAGAAACTGAACCTGAGAAACATTTTCCAGTATTTCATCGGAAAATGTTGGAGAGAAGGAAGGGAGCACAAGAGATGACGAGTACATTGGAAATGAAGCAGAGACAGGATTTAGGAGATGAAGAACAGTAATAAAACCAAAAACTTAATGTGGGATTACAATCAAATACTTATATTTGCGAAATATGACAGGACAAGAAAATCTGGAAATACTGGACTTTTTCAAAATTTGTTGGATTTGTGAGGGACTCTAATGACATGAAATAGAGCATATACTTCAATGTTCAGAAAATGCTTTAGGGAGGGGAAGAGAGGGGAGAAAGCTAACTAAGTAAAGAAAATACTTTCTTTTCTTAATAGTATGGTGTTTGTGGTGCATGGTTTTCTTTGCATGCTATTTTTAAGTGTAATGGGGATTGTAAACAGGTGGTGGTGTTTTTCCCCCCCTTCTCTCTTTCTTCTTGTACAGTTTTGAGAAATATAGGCAATGCAATGATAAAAAAGAGGCTGGTTAAAAAAAGACATGACAAAGTTAAAATGAATGTGCTTTTTGCATTCTTGCAGGGGGAAATGACTGGATTAAGGACCTTAGATTGATTAGTTTTAAGAGCGCAAGTAAATAAAAAAAAGAATATTAAATATTATGAGGCTTTTTCTAGCAAATGCATGCATATTGCATAACAATGCTGCAGCTGGTCTTCATGTCTCCATGGAGACAATCTGCTAAAAAGAAACTGGAGACAGTCTGTACACTTCAAATAAAGTTCTCAGGGTTTTTTTTGAAAATGCAATGGGGATACCAATATAAACAGGTGTTTTCTCCCTTCTCTTTTTGTTCAGTTTTAAGAAATGCAGGCACTGCAATGAAAAGAAAAAAAGGAAGTGAGGAAGAGAAGGGGGAGTGAGGAAGAGTCTGGTTAAGAGATTATGACAAAAATCAGTGTGCTTTTTTCCATGCTTGCATAGGTAAATGACTGGGTTAAGACCCTAGGCATTATCCAGTAACACATTTATTACAAAGCATGTAAATGAAAAACAATATTGAATAATTTAAGTTTTTTTTTTCTGGTAAACAAGGTACCCTTAGCAGTTGTGTCTGGTTTGCATATCACTACAAGACAATTTGATACAGAGACATGGCTTGGAGAAAGTGTTTACTGAAAGCATTCAAGTATTTTCTCAGTTGGGAGAGCTATAAAGATAGACAAAAATCAAATAGCACTTACTAATAACACAGGCTGTACCATGAGTTTTAGCATGACTAACTTTCTTTTTGGTTAACTCTAGCTTGTCTGTGTGGCTATTAACTTGGAACTTTTGTTCTTATTAAGAAGCAAAAACTTCAATAACTGAAGATGTACATAGAAGTTAATAGGTTTTAGGAAGGTTTTGGGAGGGGGGTTGTTTTATTTGAGGGTTTCCAAAAAAACAAATGTTATGTAAGATGTGGCATAGGCACAAATGGATATGACAAGCAACAACTCTATAAAAGACCAACCTGCCATGACAAGCAACAACTCCAACCTGCCAAACAGTATACGTGCAACATAAAAGTTGGAACTAGACATTTCACAAAATATCAGTTATACATAAAAAGGTGGTAATAATAACTATAAGAACATTATGCTTTCTGTAATGTCTTTCTATTGGGTCTTGCAATAAATATAAAAAAGAAAATACTGAACTACATAAAAATAATGTAGAGTGCAAATAGCTATGCTACAGGAGACACCAGGAAAGAACTGAACATGTGAATTTGAAAGTGGAATACCTGGGGCAAAGGAAAAGAGGAGTACTTATATTAACTGCAAGAAGAGCTCCAACAGTGATAGAAGAGGGACAAAAAGATAATACAAGACACGCAGTACTAAGAGGCTACTTGCTAAGGAGGAGGATTACAGTGGCATGCATTACATTAAGAAAAGTCTTGGAGAAATAATAAGCTTTCAGGAAGGAATACTACTTATAAATGGAGAGTGGGATTTGGTTTGCAACAGTAAAAATGTGTCTGGAGGGGCCTACAGGGGAAAATATAACAAAAGAAGGTAGATCTTTGAAGAAATTTATGAAAATGTTTGGCAATGAAGATGTGAATTCAGTACTACGAGTTCAGAGTCAATTTACATATTATTCACAGACATATAAAAATCTATCTAGCCTTGCCCAGTTTTGGTATCTCAAAGGAATAGGTTCATTTAATTCAAAATCTTAAAACACACTGAATAACTATTTCAGATCATGCTCAATAACTAAAATAAAATGCAAGGTAATGAAATAAAAATGAGACACTAGTGCTTACACAGCTATCTGTTGAAAAAAAAAGAGAAGAATTTAAGGAATGGGTTTTGGAATTAATTCAGGAGCTACTAGAGAAGATAGAATTTTCTTCTGAAAATACAGATAGGGAGTGGGAGTGGGATAAAATTAAAGTGCAGTTTAAAACTAGGGTGGAAATAAAAGTAAAGGAGATATGGTTAAGTAGTAAGAATTATTTAGAGGGACTGACAAATGTTCAAGTATTGCAAAATGGGGAATCTCAGAACAAGAAAAGGAACAACTGCAGAATGCTAAGCAGAAAATAAGGGAATACCTAGTTAATATGCAGGAGTTTAGAAAGATTGCTGTTAAGCAACCATTTTTTGAGCACAAAAACATCTAGCACAACAACTGAGATGAAAGAAAGGGGAAAAGGCTGTCACTTAAACTTAGAGAGCCTATAAAAAGGAAGATAACAAGAAATCCTGTAGAAGTATTAGACATATTTCAGAAATTTTATGAAAGTTTGCATAAAGCAGAGAAATATGGAAATCAAAAAAGGTACAAATGGAAATGTTTATGGAAGAACTAAATATACCAAGGTTGTGGTAGATGAGGCTCTATTACTAACAGGAAAGAAAGAGAGGAGATAAAAATGGCTATGTATAACCAATCTACAGGAAAGTCCCCAGTGACAGATTTTTATTTCAATTTATTTTACATTTGTTGACCGGGCTGGTCCAACTGGATATATGTCCATTTTCAATGGAGGCCCGGGGAGAAAAGCTCCGCACATCAGAAAAGTATTTACAAAACACAGGTAAATTCCCAAGTTATGGCAAATTATAACAGTTCATTAAATTTAAGCTTATGACTAAGAAAAAAAGACTCCAAGCTACATAACAGGTATGGATATACATACAAAAATATATAAAAAAAAGTAAAAATAGAGCACTACTAAACTAAAAAGTTACACACACCTTACTGTTAGTAAAAAGATTAATGAGTTTGTGCAAGTAAGAATATTAGTGTCTGAAGAAAGGGGAGGTAGTTAGTTTGGGCTTCCACAGGGGCATAGCCAGTGTGATTTAAGGTATATTTTGAGCTTGGTTTTAAATAGGGTAATTTAGGGTAAGGAGGTTAGGTCATTAGGGAGGGTGTTCCAGGTTTTACTCACTGTGTTAGAGAACAGAGAGTCTCCGGACAGATTGTTGGTTTTATCTATCTGTAACAGTAAATTATTTGATGAGCGTAGGGTCTTCAGGTTATTGTAGGGGGTGATAAGGTTAGTGAGAATTGGAGTATTTCCAGTTTGAAACCCCAGGATATTATGGGCAATAGGTAGTTGGTTTAATAGAAAACTCTAACCATCCTAATTGATTAAGACTGTTGCAATGATGGGTTCTAAAGGTAGACCCAGTTGCAAATCTAGCAATATTGTTGTAGAAGATAGACAGCTTCTTTAGATTGCTTTTACATAGTTTAGTATAGATAGGGGATGCCTATAGTAGGATTGAAATTAAGTGGGCAACTGGTAAGCAAATTTGATCCAAAGACCAGTTTTTATTTTACGGTGTTAAAGGTAGAATGAATAAATTTTTGAATGGAATGAGCCATAGGAACTAAATTTAGAGGAATATGATTTGCTTAAGACTCATGGAAGTAATTTTACAAATGATTGGGACTAAGTTGTATACATGGAAGAGCCTGAAATTTAAACATTTTACTTAATAAGTGCTTTGAAAAAAAGAAGGACTAGGTTGGGCCCGCAATTGGTGTGGACAATTATCTATCAGCCTTTAAAATAACTAAATAGATCCATGAGTTTTAAATTTATGAGTAGCTGGTTTTGGATTTAATTTCTTCTTTTCCTATTAGTTAAATCTTAAATTGAAAATCAACCAAAATACATTTTGGAAATAAGGCAAAAAAGGAAATTTTTTTTTAAAATGCCAAAATCACTTAGGGGTTTGATCACATTTTCTTTGAAAGAAAAAAATTTAACACCAAAATTTTGAAAGGGGCAACTTACAGTAGCACTGCCGGGTTTAAAGAAGCATGAACCCTATGGTTTTGAAACAGAAACCTCATGATTTATTATTAAACCACTGTTTTCAAAGCTTATACAATTTGAATTTTAAAGGGGAAAAATAATTACAAATTACGTAGAAATTTTATAATCATTAACCTACTATTTTTATTTTTTATTAAATTCATTTGGGTATTAAATAAAATTTATATAGATCGGGTACATCTATTTATTTAACCCCCATTTTTGTAATAATTTTTAAAAAAGGGTATTTTAAAGCAATTTTAATTTTATTAAGAAATAATTTTTTTTCCTTCTCATTTTATTTTTCAATTGATAATTAGAGTTAAAGGTTTGTTTTATTTTAAATTTGGGTTGTTCACCTTTTGCCAGTATTCAAAAATTTAAGTTATAAATTTTAAATTTTAATAAAGCAATTATTGTATAACTATAGGTCTTTGGAAAAACATTTCAAACGAATTAAGGTTATTTTTAATTAATTTTTTGTCAGAGCCTACATTAGTGAATTTACAATTTGGAATTGAAGTAATAACCGGGTCGTTAATCCAAAGTAATATTATCATTTTTTGTGTTTTTACCTCACAAAATTTTTAAAAATTTTTAATTTTTAATATTAATTTATATAAATTTTTAATATAAAATTTTAAAAAATTCATTTCAATTATTATATTAATATTTTAAAATAATAATTTAAATAAATAATATTTTAAAAAATACACATAATTAATATAAAATTAATATATAAAAAAAAATTAAATTATAATTTAACCATAATATTATTAATTTTACCACACACTTATATTTTTATATTAAAAACCACTTTAAATTAAATAACCATTTTATTTAAATTTATAATATTTTTTAAAACACAACACCCACAACAATAATTTAATATAAATAATAATGTATAAATTTTAATTAATTTAATTGATAAATAAAAATTAATTTAAATAAACCCAACCTTTTTATATATTATATTTTCCATATATATATGTATTAATACAAAAACCCACCCCCAAAACCACACTTTATTTAAAAATTTTAATATAAAATTTTAAACACACCAAAAACCCAACCAACAGAGGTGGTATTAGAAATTATAATTTATAAAAATTTAACACAAAAGCAATTATATTGTTTTTATTTATTATTTATATATTATAAAACCAAAACCATTTTTGTTAATTATATTATATATATTTTATATATTTTTAACCACCCCACCAAAAATTTAAATATATATAACAACAAACACACAATTATTTATTACACACCTAATGGGTTGTATAATAAAAATAAAATAAATTATACCCTTAAAAGGAGTATTTATTTATATATTTATTATATATTTTATCACAAAAACAAAAACCCAACATTATATTTATAAAAACCACTAAAAACTTATATATATATATATATATTATATCATTCAATTTTATTATAAAAAATTAATTATATCAATCACAAATTAATTTTTTAATAACTTATAGAAAAAAATTTATTATTTATTTTATATTATTCTTTTAATATATCCCCTCACTTATGGGTGTGTATATTTATATTATATATTTTTATTTATTTTTATTCACATTAACATCTATTTTATACTCAAACCAACAAAAATTTATACCCAAAAATATTCTGAATTTTTATATTATAATTTTGGGGAATAGTGTTATTATTATTTTATATTATATATTTTTTAAACCCAAATTTTAAAAGTGTATTTGTTTTATTTTTATATTATATTATTATAAAATATATTTATTTTTAAAATATATATTTACACAATTATTATGGTATAAAATTTTTTAAAATTATTATATATTATTACTCACTCATATTTATTTTAATATTAAAATATATATAATCAACACACATACATTTTAATTTTATTATAATAAAACAAAAACTTAATATATATATATATATATATATATATATATACACACACACACACACACACACACACACACACACACACAGATACATACACACACACACAGATACATACACACACACACAGATACTTTACACACATTATCAAAAAAACAAACCACAAAATAGAACACCATAAAAATAAAATAAACTTCTAGAGTAAAATGAATACATAAAATGTGGCAAGAACTGGTGAATTAGTGCTCTCGTTCTTTATTCAATTTAAGAACTTCATCAAAATAAAGGTAAAAGTAAAAATACAGTTAGACATGTTTAGTGCACAATCAGCCAATAGAAAATAAAACTAGCAAACTATTAATGAAAAACAACCAATGAACATCTAACCAATAACAGAAAAAGTACAATTGTGTACACTCACCATAAATGTAGATGTTTGAGTGTATTCACTGTTGCAGTCATTACATTTGGGTTATCTGCTTGCAGGTAGCCCTAAGTCGGCCTGATTAACAAAGTCTTGGGTCTTGCATCAGTTGCTGTCCCTTCTTCTATGACGTCAGGTTGTCAGGGGTATAAAACATGCTGCCGACGTCATTGCGTCAGTTTTTCTTGTCCCAGGTATCAGGTGCCCCCTAATAGGAAGCAATTAAATATAAAAAGTACAAAGATATACCTCCAACAAAAAAAGCAAATACACCAAAAAGGCTTTTAAGCATAGTAAAGGAAAGTAGAGGTATAGTCAAAAGAAGTTAAAGGGCTGGAGGGAGGGATACCAGGACTGCAACAGTGAATACACTCTAACATCTACATTTATGGTAAGTGTACCCAACTGTACTATGTTCGTGTTTCACTGTTGTAGTTATTACATTTGGGTAGATTCCCAAAGTTATGGTTGGGAGGAGGAATTTAGACAGCATTAGGGACAGCTATAAGGCCCTGCAAGACTGCAGTGGCAAAGCCAGCTCTGGATTTAGAGAAAATTGGCAAATGATGATGCTTGGTGAAAGTATGCACAGAACTCGAGGTAGCAGCTTCTAGGATGTCCCTGGTAGGGACGCCTCTGAGAAAGGCTGTAGAGGTAGATGCAACCCTGGTGGAGTGAGGGGATAGGTTTTCCATGGTGCTTATAGCAGAAATTAATGCAATGGCTTATCCATTTAGAAATGGTTTCTTTTGAAATAGCCTTCCACTCTGCCCCTGCAGCAAATGCCACTAGCAGTTCAGATTTCCTTTGAGGTTTAGTCCTGTCTAAGTAGAATCTAATTTGTCTGTGCACATCTAAGGAATGCAGTATCCGTTCCCCTTTATTCTGTGGATTGGGAAAGGTTGGCAAATGAATGGACTGATTAAGAGCCACACTGAATACCACCTTGGGCATAAAGGATGGATTGGTTCTGATGGACACCCTGTCCACATGAAAGATGATGAAAGGGCTCCACTGCCATAAGGGCCTGTAATTCAGATACCCTTCTAGCTGAAGTGATTGCTAAAAGGAAAGCTGTTTTCCAAGAAAGAAATTTTAAGTCTGCAGTAGCAGCTGGCTCAAAAGGAGGTAGAATGAGTTTCTCCAAGACAAAGTTAAGGTCCCAGGCTGGGGTTGGAGTTCTCCTGAGTGGTCTCAAATTTTTGGCCCCTCTGAGGAACTGCCTGAGCAGTGGATGAGAGAAGAGAGGAAGTTCTGTGTTATAATGAGCTGAAATGGCTGAGGCATGGATTTTAATAGAGGAAAAAGACAGGCCCTTGTGAAGCATCTCAGTTAATATTATAAAATCTAAGGTAAATTGGGTGCTGCTGTGCTCATCCCTTGAGATCGGTTCCAGGCACAGAAACTTTTCCATTTTTCAGCATAAGATTTTCTAGTACTAGCCCTCCTTGCCTCTAAAATTATATCCATCACAGGTTTGCTGAGGGATGGTAAAGGAGAGGTTAAGTAATTAGCCAGGCTGCAAGGTTCAGTGTTAGAAGCGGAGGGTGCAGAATCTGGTTCTCCTGCTGAGACAGCAGGGAAGGAGTCTGAGGCAGGTGCCATGGATATAACCGTGACACACTGCGCAGGAGGAGGTACCACTGTTGGCGCGGACAGTCTGGAGTAATCAAAAGCATCCTTGGTTTGTCCTGTTTGATTTTTAGTAGTACTTTGGAGAGCAGAGGCACAGGGGGGAAGACATAGGTTTTTGCAGCTGAAGGACAGAGCATCCACTTTCCAGGCTTGTTTGTGGGGAGTCCTTGTGCAAAATTTGTCCAATTGGTAGTTCTGGGGAGAGGCAAACAGGTCTATATCTGGGCTCCCCCATTGGCTTGTCAACATGTTGAAAATCCTTGGTTCCAGTTTCCACTTGTGTGGGTCCATGAGTTTTCTGCTTAGTCCGTCTGCCAGTGTATTTAATTTTCCTGGCAGGAATTGAGCTTGTAGGTGCACTTGGTAGTTCAAGTTTGTGTTCCACAATGCCATGGCTAGTCTGCAGAGGGGTTAAGAATGTGTACTCCCATTCTTGTTTATGTACCACATAATAGTGGTGTTGTCCTGTCTTTACCTCTAGTTGTCCTGGAAAGATGTGGTCCTTGAAGGCTGTCAGAGCATTCTGTACAGCTAATATTTCTTTTTGATTGATATGCAGGTGCATTTGACTTGGGTTACATTTGCCCTGAATGCACTTCCCTGCCAGGTGAGCCCTACTAGGTGAGCCCCCCATGCATCATCTGATGCGTCTGTTGTTAGGGTTTAGGCGGCAGGGGGTGGTGTGAAAGGTAGTCCCTTGTTTTGGTGGCAGGCCTCTGCTCACCAAAGGAACTCTAGGCGTAGGCAAGGTATGACAGGAATCAATGTTTCTAGGTCTTGAGAATGTTGACACCATAGGCTTTTTAGTTACCACTGTAGTTCCCTCATATGCAGTCTTGCATATGGAATTAGAAGAATGAAGGAGGCCATGAACCCCAAGGCTTGTAGTATTTGCCTTGCAGATAGCAGGGTTTTTGTGGCCACCTGTTTGAAGTAGGTTGTCAAATGAATGTTTATCTGACGTGAGGTAAGCCATCTGGGAAGTTGTATTCAAGCTTGTTCCCAGGAATATTATTTGTTGATAGGGTACCAGGTGTAATTTCTTTTCGTTTATGGTGTACCCCAGAAAAGTTAGAACCCTTTGTAAAAGGCCAGATGATTCAAAAGCATGTCCTGGCTTTCTGTCTGAATTAGACAATCATCCAGGTATGGGTATATTTGAATATTTCTTTGCCTGCAAAATGCAATAACTGGAGCTAGGCACTTTGTGAATACCCTGGGCACAGTAGATAAGCCAAAGGGCAATGCAGAGAGCTGATAGAGCGTGTACCCTGCTTTGAAGCGTAGTATCTTCTGCAAGATTCCCTGATTGGGATGTGCAGGTATGCTCCTTTCAAATCTATTGCTGCCAACCAGGCATCTTTGCCTAGCATAGGAAGGTATTGATGAAGAGTCAGCATCTTGAATTTTGGAATTTCCAAAAAGGTGTTTAGAGTAGACAGGTCCAGGATAGGACGCCATGAATTGTCTTTTCTGTGTACCTGGAAAAGTCTCGAGTAGAAACCTTGTCCCTTTTCCTCTTCTGGTACCAGCTGAATAGCCCCCATGCTTAAGAGAGAAATCACTTGTTTTTGGGCCTCTGCCCACTGGTTTGGGGGTAGGTCCAGCCACCCACTTGGTGTTGGCAACGTGTGGAAGTGAAATCTGTATCCCTGGGACACTATATTTAAAATCCATTTGTCCTGGGTAATGAGTTCCCAATTCCTTGCATGAAGAGCAATCTTTCCCCCCAAAGGGGTAGTCAGTTGATAAGTGCTTGGAAATTTAAAAGGAAGTCAGAGACAGTTTACCATGGGGGGGGTCTTATTATTCCCAGATTTGGAAGTGGAGGCCCCCCACTGCTTAGTTCTGTGTGTCCCCTGGGACTGAAACCTGGATTTTTTGCTGTGTCTGGGTTTGGCTTGAGAAGACCTAGAAGGGGCTGGAAAGGACCAATTCTTAGAGGGCCAGTGCCTACTAAATCAAGGAGGCTGAACTTGTAAAAAAATCTTCACTGTTTGCATAGATTTAGCTTTATCTTCCATCTTTTAAAGAACTTCCTCAGCCTTGTTGCCAAACAGGCGGTCCTGATTTAAAGGAGCATCCAACAATTTAGCTTTAACATGATCAGGCAAAGATTGCTCCTTAAGCCAAGCATGCCTTCTGAGCACAGATCCAGTAACAGCAGCCCTGCAAGAGGCCTCTAATGAATCAAAACCACATTGCAAAGTATGTTTTCCAACTTGTTCAGCAGAATGCATTTAATCCTGTAATTCTTTATTTTCCACGCAGTGAGGAATCAACATCATTTTCTGTTTAAGCAGTCTAATAACATGTTGCTGATACTTTAACATATGAAACTGGCAGTTTAAAGCCCTAATGGCAAAGGTTGCAGAAGTGTAAACCTTCTTACCCCATCTATCCAGCGCCCTGGAGTCTCTATCAGAAGGGGTAGGATTTTTAGAGGTAGAAGCCTTAATGCCCTTAGGCCCCTGTGAAATAGTCTCTGGGTCTGCAATAGGATTTTTAAAAAAGGAACTTGTGGGACTCAGGGACCCTGTAGTATCGGTCAGGTTTTCTGGGAGCAGGAGGCAGGGTATCAGGGGCCAAACTAGACTCCGAAAAAGCATCATCAACAATGTGTAGTACAGGAGGAATATCTGAAGGGCTATGCTGAGGTAGGAGAAGGAAATCCCTAAGCCTCTTTTTTGAATCAGAAAAATCCTGGCTTTCCCAGTGGAAATGATCCCTTAGAGTATGTAAGATTTAGCCAAAAGAAAAATCCTCAGGAGGGGAACCAGAGGGAATGGAGTCCTCTGCATCAGAATCTTCATAAGCAGATAAGGGCAAATCGAGACCATCAGAATAATCAGAAACAGAATCCTGATCAGAAGATTCATAATCAACTTCAGTCCTAGGCCTCTTAGAAGGGGGGGTTGGCTACCCCTGATTAGAGTTATTAGATCTTCAGCCATTCTTCTTTGTTTTTTAGGCATAGAGGCCTGAGCGTCGGTTTTTAGGCATGGATCGAGATTTAGGCCCAAGTAAAGAAGGAGGCGTTGGTTTAATATGCAAGTCCGTAGGCCTAAACACACCTTCAGAAGCCAGTGCCTGCACAGTGGCTCCGGACCCATCCAAGGTAGAGACATCTGCGGGTTCCTCAGTTGAATCATCTAGCGGCATACTGGACTCCGAATGGGTCTCACTAGAGGCCTGCGAATCAAAAGTAGCGGGTATCAGGGGCTGCGAAAGCACCTCACTGAGTACCGGCGAACTGGCGACTGGCTTAGGAGAAGCGTCATCTGCAGTTTTGGACCTCAGCGGCCGGTCTCTGTCTTTATCTTTGTGTTTTTTCGGAATCCCGGTAGTCAGATGGCTAACAGACGACATTTCTGGATAATTAAACCGAGAACTGAAATATTTAGAGGCGAAAATATACCGACAGATAGTGCGCTGATTAAATAAAGCACAAAACCGACAGCAAGGTACGTTGTGGTCAGGGTCTAGGCAAGGAATACAGTACGAATGAAAATCTTTATGAGGTATTTGCTTTCCACAAGTAATGCAGTTATTAACGTTTACGGACATCGGTTAGGAGCAAGAAAAAGTTTCCCCAATGGGTACTTGGCTTTAGTTGAAGACTTTGGTTCTGAAACTCGAAAACGAAAATTTCAAGAGTTGGTCGACCGGCACTTGCGAACTGCTTCTGCTTTGGGCACTGCACGGCAAGACTGCATATACCCCTGACAACCTGACGTCATGGAAGAAGGGACAGCAACCGACGCAGGACCCAAGACTTTGTTAATCAGGCTGACTGAGGGTTACCTGCAAGCAGATAACCGAAATGCAATGACTGCAACAGTGAAACACGAAGAACATCTAATATAGCAAAGCAGCCAATGAGCATATAACCAATAATAGAGAACTTTTCAAGAACTACAACCAATGAGCATTGCACCAATAACAGAAAACAATAAAAGAAAAGCAACCAATGAGAATATAACTAAAAATTATACATCCAATGGAAAAAAGCTGAAAAAAACAGAATATTAAAATATATAGTATACTAGAAATAAGCCCTCTAAAAACATTCTCGAATAGCACTTGAATCAAAAAGGGCGACCCTAGTTTTCACAGCGTAAAGCACATTTTAAATTAAGGTAGTCATTCAAACTTGGGTAGGTATCCACTCCCAAAAATAATTGCCATCTCAGTGCTTTAAATTCTAGGAGTGTGTTATGGTCACCAAAAAAAGTGTGTCAACTTGTTTAACAAAAAGTGAAAATCTTAAAATCAACACAGTAGCTGGCATGTTTGCCAAGTGTAGTTTTATCATCTCTATGTCTAATCGCACTGCAGTGTTCTTGGATTCTGACAGTTTACGGCTAGTCTTACCAATATAGAAACACTTGCAAGTTTCACAAATGCTGGCAAACACTACATTACTACTATTGCAGTCAAAAAACATATCAAACTTAATAGTTTTATTAGTGGTAAAATGTGAAACTACATCCTTTACAGATATATTTACAGTAGATACATTTGTTGTATGTGTGCATGTCTACTAGACCGGAGTAGTAGTCCGGAGTAGTTGAAAGAAAGGAACGTTGCTGTTTTTATAAGAAAAGTCTTAGCATTCTCATTCTTTTCAAAGAAAACAAGGGGTTGTTGCCTAAAGTATCCTTGAGATCAGCGCAACTAGAAATAATATTCCAGTATTTAATTAAAACACCCTTAACTGCATACACATCCCTGGTAATAGGGATTGGAAAACTTAAAACATCTGTCATCTGACTGAACAATATCAGTTTTGTTATTAGTGAAGCCAAAGCGTAAAATGGGTTGAAGCTTCGTGGAGAAATGAGACAATTCAATTCTCACTTGAGATTGTAGTGTCAAGTAAAGAATCAGAATGACCGCAACCAGATAAAACAAATTCAGGGAAGCCAATACTTTCGGAAAGAGGTGATGAACAAATTCAATTTTGGTTTGGTACCAGTCCACGCAAAGAACACATCGACTATATAATGGCGGTAAAGGAGAGTTTTTTCAAACCCTGGTAGATGCACTAGTTTTTCAGCTTCCCAGGTGCTTAAAGCTACATTGGCTGGCATAGGATGGGGCCATCTTCCACTCCATCCCAACACGATCAAAATAATTGAAATATTTAACTAGCACCATGTAAATAAGTTTACATAACATGTCTGTTTCTGTGGAGGGAAGTCAGCATAATGGTTCAAGTAATTCTCAACATGGTGCAAACCTTGAACGCGGGGTATATGTCTGTATAAAGACACAATGTAAAGTGTTACTAGTATGCAGCTGGAAACATCAAGTTGTGTTGAGAAAAGTTAATTGAGGAAACACCAGGAGTCTTTTAAATAAAAACGGGTAGCTTGGACAATAGAGTTTAGTATAACGTCCACATGCTCTGAAATCCTTTCCGTATTAATCCATTTATTGGAGAGGATATGACGGAAGGGAGGGTTGTGTTTGTCCTTGTGAATTTTGGAAATCCCAAATGGTTTAGCTAAGATGGGATTAGGAAAATACATAAATAAATACTCATCCAATGAAATACGCTGTTCTTGTTCAAGACCGAGTAAAAAGGAATCAATTTCATTAAATCTGCAGTGTACAAATTCAGTGGCAACTTGCCTGTAATATTCACTGTTACGCAAGTCAGATTAAATTCTTACAACATAAATGTCCTGCTCCATTAACACTATCCAGGTGCCCTTATCTGCTTTCATATTTGCACCATCTAGTAACCTGTGAAATGGCTTTCACAGAATTGATATCTGAAGAAGAAAGGTTAAACCATTTGCTGGTGGACAGATTAGTCGTTAAAGTACGGAAATCTTTTTCACAAATTCTCAAGAAGGTGGTCAAGGTGTTGCGCAGGACTGGGTTGTAAATACTTTTAGGTGTTGTGCAGGACTGGGTTGTAAATACTTTCGCAATGGGTTGGAGTGTTACAGTGGACTGTGCCTAATCAGGAGGGTCCTCATTTTCTTTTTCGTACAGTACTTTATTAAGTTTGCATAAATATAATCTTAGGTCAAGAAGCAAATCAGTAAGTGAAGCATGCTGTGCAGGGATGAAAGAAAAGCCCTTACTCAGTAGTTATAAATGTTTGTCAGACAGAACTCGTCAGTTAAATTAAAAATTACACTTTCAGTTATCGGCGTACTCAATGTGGTGTCACAGCCTTCTTGTACTGCATTAATGCAAATGGCGTGAGTATGGGATGCTTGTTGCGAGTCACCACTAAGTACAGATGGGAAAACTGGAACATTTCAAGCTGGAAAGACTTTGATGGTACTGAAAAGCACTGACTATGATAATCTATTTTTGGGCTCGTGTATTCAGCATAATATTGTCTCCCAAGGACTGAGACTTTTCAAATACCCCAACAGAACCACCTCAGAGTCTCCATTATACTCCGAACTTAGACTTTTATAATTAAATGGGCATACATATCTTGTGCATACTTGTTAAACACAGAAATTAAAAAAAACTGGATGATTCGAAAAGTGAAATTGTGGTACTGAATGAGTCTATCCAACATCTGGACTTCATACAATTCCAACATCTGTATGATGGAATTTCATTGAAAATTACAAGACATGTTTCTTCTTTAATTCAAAAGAAAAAGAAGAAACTGCAAAGGGATGTATGGCAGTATAGCAACAGGTCAGCATACCCACTCACTAATGGCAATAAGTTTAAACTGAGACCTAGCCAGACTTAATGGAGACATCCACCCGCTATGCACTTGCCTCTAGCTACTCCCATAAGTGTTCAAAGTGCCATCATACCTCTGATAACATGAAGTGTCAGTATCACCTCTCCTCCTAGAGTATGAGAGTTTCACACCTCAAATCAACTTTTTTTTTTATCATCTCCAATTAAATGTAAACACAAATTACAAAGATGACACCATTGAGAGGAACTGGGAGGGGCTTGCGCATCAGGAGCAGTGCTCAATCTTAATGAATCACACACACTCACTCCTCCCTTGGATGTGTGGAGCTTTGGAAATCATGCATGTGTCAAACACCTACATGGGCAGATGAATTGCATACAGGCTCTGCACTGAAGGCACCTAACAAGGAACCAAAAGAAGACACCCAACAAAAAAACAGATGTTAAAAACAAGTGCTAGGAAGGAGCAAAGCTAACAGGTGTTCTACTGTGCCACCTACATATATCAATGCGCTGCTAACTGGAAATGACATTATGGGCCAGGACTTTTTTTAATTTGAGAAGGTGAAGGTTACACTATGGTCAGCCTTAAAGCCTGCACAGAACAGGCAAGAGTTGCAGCTCTTCATAGAACTATCAGAAGAGGCTGTATACAAGGCAATGATGGCAGCCTTCTCAAAGTCATATAGTACAAAAGAGGGCTGGATGACTTAAGTCAGAATTCTCCACAAGTCTTAGTAAGTCTCCTGGTACTGTAAAGTAGGGCAATTCAGACTTGTGAGACATCAGGAAATAGCACAGGAACATCACTTTCTTGTCCTGGTTGTTCCAGGACAAGCTGTGGAGGGAGGTTCAGTCAGCAAGCAGTAATTTGGGTAGGGGAAAGATGCTCCATAAATCACTAAACCGGACACAGATCCTACAGACTTAGCAGACTGACTCAAGACAGAAATCCCATGCAGAAGCCCTCCGCACACTTACCAGAACACTGAATATCAGAGATTTTTTTCCAGTGGTTTCTCCATTATCACCTGGTACAAGGGTCAATGCAAGGGTGATTCTGGACCACTTCTAACTCTTGACTGTTGCCGGTCTCCTGGAGTATCACAGAAGAGAGTTCATCGGTGCACACTGGCCCTAAACAGCTCCTCCACACTCCCAGAAGAGCTCTAGTCACTACTTGTCCCTTGCAGTGCCTCATCTACTTGTACCAGCAGTACCAGTTTAACCTGCCATTCATAAATATATTTTCCTTTAGGTGGTAGCCATCCAAAACTGAGTCACCACTTGCCCCTCTGGGTCTGTGTGCAACTACACTGAAGAACACCGGAACTAGGAACAAACTCTGAAAAGCCCACCACATCCAGAAAAGAGGACATCTTGAGGAAGATGAGCATGTACATCAGCAGAAATCAGTTGATGAAAGTTACAACACGAATGTGATTGTCGATACCTGTGCACCATTAGCAGCCCCACTTTCTCTCCATGCTCCTTGATCAGCAGTCTCAGTTGTTGCTAGAAGGGTCACTTTAATGGGGACAGCAAGCCAAGAAGTTGACAATATGAACTGTCAAGAAGGCAGAGGTTACATAACAGAAATGCATGGATGGCTGGAATGAAAATAAAGAAGAGTTTTACTGAAGATACAGAAACTTGTGAGGTGTGTAAAGGCTGGAAAAAAAATAATGAAATTACGTGTATGTTAACAGGATAGTGCAAATGATTGAAAAAATGCTCTGAAGTCATGGAAAAGTACTGTTTAAAGAAGCTTCTCAGTTTCTAGTACCTTAGCCCGAGGCCCTTCTTTCCCTTGCAGGCACACAGTAGAACACAAAGATTTTCCTTATTAGGTTAAAATATAGATAAATATAAAGTGTAACTTCTTCCAGCTTGGCAATTTCCTATTGGATATAGAGTGGTGGTCTGATATATGAAACGTACCTTTTGTCTACTGGATAACCACCACAGTTTCATTAATACATTTATCATAAGATTTTCTATATAACCAGTGTGAAATCCTTTGTTCAGGCAGACATGACTTTCTGAGTACCGTCTCCCACACTTGTGTTTTTCTGTTTTTAATAAAAGAATATATACTTTGAACTTGATGGCCGGCAACTCGGCACGTAAAAATCTACTGCCAATCATTAGCAGACCAGAGTTCCGTTGTGGCGACCCCTAACTGGGAAAAGCCGAAAGACACAACATACTTTGAACCTGAGACTAAGTGTTTATTTAGCAAGTTCAGCCTTAACAGTTGGTGCTGTACACTCAGGACTTTTCCGAACTTTGAGAGCTGTTCTGTAGAAAAGGCACTTTTATGGGGCCCTCTGACAGATTTCTGTCAAGTGCACTTTTCTGAATTAACAGATCACAACCGCACCTTTTTTTTCTCTTTCCCCTTTGTTTGCTTTCTCTCCTGGCAGACTTGCAGATGACCAAGTTTGTTTTTCTTTTAGTATGAGTGTGGGTTATTCGTGATGGCGCATAAAGTATGAGTGTGGGATATTATCAGCATGTTTTATTAACATTGTAAATTGTCTTTTAAAGATCCTACATTCGCACCTATTGTAAAAGAGCCTGAAAAGGGCACACCTGCAGGTTAGCAGGTTACATGTCTTCTAAACCTTCTAGAGATACTTGTTTATACTTAGATTTATGGATTACTTTGACAATAAATGATGGCAAATTAGCTTTCCCTCTTGCAGGGACCTTTGACAGAGATGTTTTGCAAAATTTAAAAAAAACACTTAAAAGAGAAAGGTAATAAAATCCCTGCTAGCTGCTAGCCTGCTTTTAATTCCTGGCAGGTAGAGAGTCAAAAGATCGAGAAAAACAGTCTATTGTTTGTAGTTTAAAATATAATACTGCAAGACTGAAATCTCAGCTACAGGCTGCAAACAGGACGGTTGGCAGTCTTCAGCATGCTGACAGCAAACCTTAAGAGGATTCCGGACTTCATCCTCTTAGAAATACAAGAGGAAGAGACTTAAACCTTAACACAGTTATAAACAGGACGTGCTGGAGGGACAGATTTATCACCCAGAGACTCACTATGCTGTGGAACAAAATCCCGGTACGTGTGAGGCAGAGCACCTCGCTGGCCCCGTTCAAAAGAAATGGATGGGAGATCGCAGGTTTACCCCGGGGATCACCTCAGTGTCACTGCTGGACAGAGGCACGGTAAACTAATGGGCACAGTACCTTTCAAACTTAAGGGGTGGTGAAAGCCACAAAACTTTGGGCTAGGCTCACACACACACACACACACACACACACACACACATATTGACGTGGTGACACTAAGGAGGAATATACATCTTTGCCAAGATGTTAATTACAACTGAAAGAAATATAAATTACATCTACAACAGCTACCAATCCAAGCAACTTAACGCACAAAAAAAAAAAAACCCCTCAAACACTAAAGTCTAGCACTACTGCTCTCCTACCCTCTATAATCATATGCTATACCTTGTTATCCACATCCTTTAATCAAAATTACCAACCAGAAAATTAATCTCATCATTAGACCTCCCACAAAACTACTGCACAAATCTTGCTTGATCGTGGGAGACCGCAACATGCTCCTTTGTGCCACACATACTCACTACAACCTTAAAATCCACCCACTGCATTCAAAGTAACAGAACAGCTCAAAATAAGTGTTTTTGTAGGCTGCCCCTGATAAGACATATGTACACATAATCTTCTGTTCGGAGAAAATTGCTGAGTTGGGAAAGGAACCCCAGCCAGCTCTAACTTGGAGGGTAAAGTCCTGACTATGCCACAAGTGACAAAAGTTCGATTAGCAAGCTGGGTGCCAGTATGAGCTGACCAGGGAAGAATGAAGTGTGATGCCTCTGCCACCTTGCCCACCCTGGCGAATAGCAGGTTGGTCAGACCAATCACTAGAGTGACACTTAACAGAAGGACTGTGTTTCACCCATGAATTACAAGCTAAAGAAGATGGCATTGCCGTAATGCGCTTACACCACAGACCTGATCATGCTTCACTTTTCTGCTTAATGGACTGACCGGTTTCCTTTCCCCTGCACACAGCTGTTTTATACAGGCTTCCTTCAACCTATTTCATTTCAAAGTAAATAATAAGGGCCTCAAACTTGTGCCATCCTCCAAATAAAATCTTACAGATCAGCCCATGTTCAAACTACATTAATTTTTAATATTTAACACAGCCCTGCAATGCCCCAACCCATGCTGCCCTCATTATCAATACATTCCATAGCAAACCCTTTGTCTTTGTTCATAGGTTCATAGATAAGACTAGACTAACTGCCCTTGCGAGCCTAGCCAATTACCCCTTGTGAGACTCAAACCCTGCACCTTGCGTTTTTAAGGCAAATGCTTTAACCATTAGGCCACCCTCCCAACTGTTGCCAATGCTTAGTAAGCATAGTCCCAATGATATAACTAAAGTAAAAACTATTTTATAATCAGAAAGCCCACTTTATACAATAACAGCATAATTGTAGCAAAAATAATAAAACATTTGCATGGAATATTTAACAAAGAAATTAAAAATAAAGATAACAAAAAAACTAAAGATAAAAATGAGAGAAGAAAATGGACTAGGAAGGGATGCATACTGTCACACTTTCAAATTGTACCAGGTTTGTCAAGTGATTGTCTTCAGTCACCTCTCATCTTCAGTCATCTGTGTTCCAAAGGCCCCAAGCTGCAATTAATGTACATTTTTCCCAAACTTATCAAATCTGTACTCAACCTTTTCAAGAGTTATCATCTTAACTAAGAATATTAAACCAATAAGACAAAACATGTTTCCACCACCTAATAAACATCAGAACCAAGGGAATAACTTCATCACAAATAGCAACCAAAGCCCACCAATCTCAGATCTTCAAATTTTCCAAACTCAACCCTACGTATTCTTACTACAAAAACTTAAAAGACGTTTCACTGTTAGCATAATAAAAAAATAATGCTCATCTTCTAACAGTTTTTTTTAATTATACCAGATAGTATAAGTATTTAGCATTAGATACAACCCAACATACATACATACTCCATGTGCCCATTTATTAAAAATAATAAATAAGGAGCATCTGGAATTAACTAAACTAAATGTTGCAGCATTTGGACATAAAATACAGACATGCTTTTCTTAAAATGACCTTCTGTGATGCTTAGACAACAAGTGAAAATAATGACATACACTCTTATTATTGGCTAGCACTTCAACTTAATACCTCTCAAATGTCCAGAATTTTGCACAAAGTGAAGACTTTTGCCTCATATGTTTGTGTATTCCACCTATGTTTTTCCTGGCAAGGCATGGAGAACTAAAGTCACCAAATAATGTTTCATATCCATCTGAAAATACTTAATACAAAATGTATTGTACACCAAGTTCATAACTGCAATATTTAAAATCTGTACCTGATTTAGGGCCTTTACCCTCCACCAACTATTTTCAGCTTTGTCCAAAATTCTTACACCAAATGCTTGTGACAAAATTTGTAGAAGAAACATCTGAACAGATATTTTGTTTACAATGGCAAATGGGTAGCACAACAAATACAAGATCCGAGTACAGCATATAAGACTTCATGCAAAGCACATATTTCAACTATGCTGACCCAAAGACCTTAATCATAATGCGCCAGTGGAATATCACACTATACTAATCAAACAGCTGCTTACACACTATGTAGCTGCACTGTAAAGAATGACACCAAGCAAAGCCCTAGCAAACCTCAACAAAATTATGACATGCCATTCACAAGAAGCTTACAAGGACTCTCGACACAAATCATCAACATTTTGGAGCAAAACTCTACACACAAAAACAAACTGGAGACAGTGAAAACGTTACTAAATTACGGACTACAGAAAGATGGGAAACATTAAAACTACTTGAATCAAAAGAGACGTGAAGACCGGAGTAGATTGTACTACCGCTCCACAGACACTAGTTCTTAAGTTACAGACCCGAATAGGTCTAGCATTATTAAAAGGTCAAAAAGTAGAATCGATCTAAATCAGGGCCACTTTACCACTGTCCATTGCAATTCAACAGCAACGCTACTCTTTCAAAACATCACACATATGCATTCTCAACTACCTCAAAGGTTCACGCAGGAGCAGAAAATAAATTCCAAACAGGTAAGCAGCACCACACTGATAAATCCAGATGTCCCGGAGAACAGAGTTACAACTCTGATGATGGCTACCCCAACCTGGGGAAAAGGAAGACGAAAGCAAATAGCTGCCCAATACGATACTCAGCCCAAACCACTAAAGATGCCTTTTCTGAATTTCCACCCTACAAATTTCCGTTTCCATTCTTCTCTCGCTAACATCATGTAGTATATATGTTCATACTATGAACTCTGCAAAACACTGCACTTTTTTAAAACAGTTGTTTTGAACTATATAGACCACATGCACAACAAAAAAAAAAAACGAAAAGTTGTAATGCCTTATTCTCAGTAAAAGAAAACAAGGCAGAAGAAATTAAGCCGCTACTATCGTGAATTATGTTTTAAAAAAAGTTTACTTACAAATAAATCAGGCCACGAGGATAAGCTGATACAGGCAAGGCTTGGAAAAACATGTTCCGTCGGTAAAATACCCTGTACTAGAAACACGAACACGAAAGGAACTTCCCTACCTCCTGCAGCTATATTTGAGTATTCCAAGGCTGGGGGAAGGACAAGGCAGCTGTGACATCACAGAATGGGTGGGTTTGACCAAGAAGCAGAGGCCGGCCATGGTGATATCACTTTGGGGGAGGGAAATGTTAAAAAAAATATACCTCCACTGCCTGGCCGTGATGACATCAGTAATTGGGGGACTCCAGCAGGCTTAAGTGAAACGCGAGAGAATGTTTTTTAAAAGTGTAAACATTCCTGTACGCTAAGGTAGGGTTGGATTACAGAACTCAGGAGGAATTCAATTTTCTAAACGCTGCTTTCTTATTTGTTTATGCAGGAAGCTGTAAATAGGGACGAAAATGGCAGAGAAGTTGAGGAAAGCATTTTACAAACCCGTTGTACTCCTTTAATAAAATGCAACTTAATCAGGATGAGTCATCAGAAGACGACTATGTATTTAGCTTAGTAGTACCTAGTGGCCCTCCTCCACCATACCAACAGCCAGACTCTTCTGGCTCACCTCCATTACAATCCGTGCACTTCCCACCATTCTCACCACCCTTTCAGAGTGCAAGTTCCTCTGCAGGGGCTTCTTCCCCTAGCCAAGCACCTACTCTTTTTCTTCCTGTTAAACAGCTGAGTATTTTTCCCCTCCAGCTACATCAACAGATTCTCCCATGTCTAGTCACATGCAGTACCAACAATCAAAAATGCCAGGTAAATCTAGTAATCAAACAGTAGATGCAGATTCCCCCCAAATGTATCTAGGATTTCCTAAACTACATAAACAAAGGAGTCTACTTCCTTTTTTGAGACCCACTAAGCTACGCTCACATCATTATGTTACGTCTCCTCTCCTACTTCGTAAAATGCTCGACCACAGCAGCAACCTCCTACTTGGGAGTACCCCATGGCAACCACCAGCTTGGCAACAAGTTCCATAGGACAGCCATGAATAGGAGCCACAGCTATATTTTGTACTCCTGATGGAGTCTATTTAAATGTGCCAGACAGCTCGTGGGCTATGCAAATATGTCTTGCCCCACAGCAGTTGGATTTTCTTTCCTTACCGAATCTGAACACACCCAAATATTAGATGCGCATTATTAGATTCAATTCCTAAGCAGTTATGGACTGTACATGAAAATGAAGTGGGCCTTATTAAAGATGCTGTTCCTATTCAAATAACTTTAAAACCTAATGAACTTTTATCTATGGTGGCACAATATCCACTATCCGCAGAGGCAGAGGCTGGGATTGAGCCTGTTATTTCTGCATTGCTAGAGCAAAGTATTGTAAGTACCCACTACAAGTCCATGTAATACACCTATCCTGCTGGTAAAAAACAGGCAAAGAAGCCTATAGGTTTGTGCAAGACCTGAGAGTTGTAAATGCTGTTGTACTACCAGCTTTTCCTGTAGTTCCAAATCCTGCCACTAGTCAAAGTTCTATCCCTCCTGCAGCTACCACTTTCTCTGTTATTGTATTTCTTCAGCCTTCTTTTCTATTCCAATTCATTCAGATAGTCAAGTACCAATATGCATTCACCTAGGCAGCAGTATACTTGGACATGCTTGCCTGAGGGTCATGTCGAACCACCTACTCTGCTTTCTAGAGAAATGAACGACAACTGGACAAACTTCAGTTTCCTTTTAAGTCTAAGCTAGTGCAGTATGTAGATGATTTTCTCATAACTTCACCCTATCTGCCTGTCAGACTGATACTGTTTTCTTACTTACTATGCTAACTGAGTTAGGGTTAAGGTTAACGCATTTAAATTGCAGCTATGTCAATCACAGGTTCAATACCTAGGACATTTATTTTCTGAAAATGCACAACACATTTTACCCTCTCGAATAACAGCTATTCAAAGTGCCCCAAAGCCAACAACTCTAAAACAACTCAGAGGACTTCTTAGATTAGCAGGATACTGCTGGCAATGGGTATCTAATTATGCTGAAGTAACAAAACTAGAACTGCTCAAAAAGGATACCCCTAAGCCGCTCCCATGGCAACAAAGCCATGAACAAGCTTTTGTTCATCTAAAATCTAAGGAATTCTACCTTTTCTGTTGTAAACGAGGTCAGGTAACTTTGGGATGATTGGCACAAAGAAGAAATGAGGGTTACAGGCAAATTGCTTATTACAGTACTCATCTCGACCCTGTAGCAGCCGCTCTCCCTCCATACCTTAGAACAGTAGCAGCAGCCAACCTGGTAAACATGGCAGCCTCTCTTACTTTAGGTTATAGCACCTTTCTTGCGGTTCCACATTCTGTAGAAGCTTTATTATTGAAAACTATGACTCAATAGTTGTCTGCAGGTAGGCTCTCTAAATATGAACTGGCACTGCTTAATAACCAGCCTTTGTAGATTGTCAGATGCCCACCATTAAATCCTGCCTCTCTTATCCCAACAGCCGATGTGGGTGAACTGCATGACTGTATTTCTGTTGTTAACTATGTGTTTCCTCCTAGCCCAGACTTATGAGACATTCCACTTCAGAATTCTATCATTCTTTTCGTTGATGGATCCTGTAAAAGGCACAAAGATGGACATCTAAATGGCAGCTTTTTCAGTGTGCACCAAAAATATGATTTTAATAACTGGACAATTGGAGGGTAATGTTTCAGCTCAAGTGGCAGAGTTAACCGCGCTGACAGAGGTTTGTAAACTAGCTATAAACAAATGTGTTACTATTTATACTGACTCTAGGTATTGTCATGGCATCGTCCATGACTTTTGTACTTTGTGGAGAGAGTGGATATTTAACTTCTGCGGGGACTCTCATCAAAAATGCTGTTTTTGTACATGAACTGTTAAGATGCTTTACTGTTGCCAAAAAGAGTGGCAGTGGTTAAATGTACTGCCCATAAATCTGATTCCTCTTTTGAATCTAGAGGTAACAATTTTGCAGACAGGGCAGCAAGACAGGCTGCTTTGTCACCTCCTGTTCAGGCTTGGTTTCTGCAGCCTTTTGAAACTGAAATTGTATCTCTATCATTAGACAGTGTGTTGCATTTTCAAAATTGGGCTGAAGACTCTGAAAGAGTAAGGTAAATTAGTAACGGCTGCTGTTGTTCCCCCGACTCACTTTGGCACCACCCGGATGGAAGGTTAGTAGCCCCACAACAGTTTTTACCTCAACTGGTACTGGCTTATCATTTGCCATCCCAGCTTGAGAAAAATGCATTATTGAAACTACTTTTGACTGACTGGTATGCCCCTTATGTTTCAGAGGTCGTTCAGCATTTTGTATATAGTTGCACTACTTATTTATCATATAATGTATCTAAATCTGTACCTGTCCAAACACAACATATTAAAAAACCGTGGGGACCATTTTGTAGTATTCAGTGGGACTTTATACAACTTCCACAATGTCTAAAGTTTAAATATGTCCTTACTGTGGTGGATGTCTTTTCAGGGCGAGTAGAAGCTTGTCCCTGTGTAAAAAATGATGCCACCACAGTAGCAAAAAAATTGGTGCACAAACTTATCTCTCAGTTTGGAACACCTTGCGAAATATAGTCTGATAGAGGGACTCCGTTTACTGCATAGGTTATACAAGATTTTTGTAAGATGTTGAATGTTAAATTAAGTTTCCACTGTCCACACCGACCTGAGGTATGACTGAGCGTGTAAACCAGACACTGAAGAATAAGTTGGCTAAACTTACTGCTGAAACAGGTTTAAAGTGGCCAGAGGCTTTCCTTTGGTATTGTTCACTCTACAAAGTGCAGTCAGTGGTCCTAGGAAATATTCCCCCCCACAAAATTGTAATGGGAAGGCCTATGAGAATGCCAGCCACACTCCTTCCAGCTAACACAGAACTGCAACTGACTAATGATATGGTACTTAGATACTGCAAAAATGTTGTTTCTCTTCTGCAGCACCATCATTCACAGGTCGCAGCAGCTCAACTTCACCCTGATCCAGATGCTCTGCATGATGTGAAGCCAGGTGACTGGGTCTATACTTGAGCCTTCTCCAGGAAGACATCGCTCCAGCCTCGCTGAACAGAACCATTTCTGGTTCTCCTCACTACAGCTGTTCGGCTAGAACGATCTCTTACTTGGGCCACGTTTCCCACATCCACAAAGCAGTTCCAGCTGAACAACAGCCTATCCCCTTTACTTCTCCTGCCAATGATGATGAACCAGTTTCTTCCCGTACTAGATGAAAAACTAGAGAGTTGGACAACAACAATGATGACAAATGCTAAAAATGCAGTGGAAGAGGTCACTTCCCTTGCGTCAAGTGGCCAAGCACCGCTCACAGGACAGAGAGACCACCCACCATCGGCAATAAACTTTATTTGGCATCCAGCAACAGCAAAAACAGTGAGCCAAATCTCACCTTTGCCTGGAAGTTTGTAAGAACCCATTTCGACCCCGCCCAGCTCTCTCTTCCTGTGTACTTATTGCCATGATGACTGCAATCATTATTTTTGTTTTATTGCTAAATTTTTTGTAGCAAGAAGTGATTGTAAACACTGTTCAGCCTTGTGTCAAGATGTCACACAGATCTGTGACACCCACACCTAAACGAGCAACAATGAATTGGCATCCTACTTTTAATACCTACCATGCATTACAACTAACTTATGCAACCTCCTTCAACATATCTTGACTGTTGGGTCTGTACTGCTATCCTGATGTCACAATAGACTTTTGTTTACTGCAGTACCATTATTCCCCTTTAATTACGCGGACATTTTATATAATACTATGGGGGAATTGTGTAAAGTAACAGAGTCAAATGACACTATCACTGTCTTTAGCCTTTCAGACAGGAATACTATGCTTGAAACAAAATGGGACTAAGAAAGTAGGACAAAGTTCTTGTAATACTACTATAATGCCAGTTTGTCACAACTCAACAGGTTTGGATCCCACAGAAATTGGCCGAATGTTTATTCCAGAAAAAAACAGCATAGCTATGATTCCAACAGAGACATTGTTGAAAGCAAGAATTTGGTTATTATGCACTGCAGAAAATAAGCAGCGTGCATGGATACTCAGTAATGGGACAACTGACACAAATGTAACATTGGGGCTTTATTTGTTTATGCAAACTGTTACAAATAACAATGCTTCTAAAAAGATGCCTCTAAGGTAATGTTAAAAATGGACTGTATTTTATCTGTGGTAGAAAAGCATATAAATGGTTACCATCAAACTGGAGTGAACGTTGTTTCTTAGGATACTTAGCTCCTGCCATCTGACATATGGATGCTTTGCCCAAGGGAAAAATTCATAATGCTCGAGTGGTTAAGCAAGTAAAAAATCCTGTGGGTAAAGTAGATGAGTCATGGATACATCACCATGACTTATGGCAGCCCTCAAGGGGTTGGCCCATATGGATTTGGGAGATGATGTGATTGTCGGGGCAGGAATTACTCCAGCTTATGGTGCACCCAACGCTATATGGGAGCTGTGAAAATTATCGAAATTATTGAAGGTTCCAAGTAACTCGACCTTTTCTTCAGTAAACTTGATTACCAAAAACCTAACTGCCACGAGGACAGTAGTACTGCAGAACAGAATGGCGCTCGACTTCATGCTTGCATCGAAAGGGGGGTATGTACGCACTCATGCAGGAGAAATGCTGTATGTTTATTCCTGATAATGAGCACGCAATACGTAGTCATTTGGAACTTATCCAAAAGGTGGCTGAGCTGTTGGATACTAACGAAGCTGACAGCTCACAGTGGGTGTGACTCACTAATTTGTTCTCTGGATGGGATGGTGGTATTTTAAAATTCATAATGCTAATTGCAATAATCACTATGACCTTGTTTTTACTTTTATTTTTATGTAAGACTTTAATATCCAAGTTGATTATATCTCGACCTTCAGTAATGTTACAAAATGTACATGTCAACAGTGTTAGAAGAGTACCCTTTGCAAAATGCACGCGTGAAAGTGTTATGGAAAAAAAGGTCTGAAAGTTTTAGCAAACTGTATGAAAATGTTTTTGGTCTCTGAAATGCAACGTTTGAGTGATGCTTTCTCAGTAGCAAAGGGGGGATTGTAGAGGCTGGAAAATAAATAATGAAACAAAATGAAATGTATGTGTATGTTAACAGGATAGTGCACGTGATTGAAAGAATGCTCTGAAGTCATGGAAAAAGACTGCTTAAAGAATCTTCTTGTAGTTTCTAGTACCTTAGCCTGAGGCCCTGCTTTCCCTTGCAGGCACACAGTAGAACGGAAAGATTTTCCTTATTAGGTTAAACTATAGATAACAAATATGAAGTATAACTTCTTCCAGCTTGGCAATTTCCTATTGGCTATAGAGTAGTGATCTGATGTAATGTACCTTTTGATTATTCTCTACTGGATAATAACCACAGTTTTATTAATAACACTTATTATAAGATTTTCTATATAACCTGTGTGAAATTATTTGTTCAGGGAGACATGACTTTCTGAGTACTGTCTCCCACACATGTGCTTTTCTGTTTTTAATAAAAGAATATATACTTTGAACTGCCAAGAGACTAAGTGGTTATTTAACAAGTTCATCCTTAACAGGTGACGCCCACCAGTCTTCTGAAAGTATGGGACTGGCAGTAGAGGAACACCCTCATGGTCACAAAATAGTTAGCTTAGATGCATAGACTTTATTTAGAGCTTTCGGTACCTGTGTTTTAAAATAAGGGAGGTGGTGGTTTTCACTTCATATGTTAGCAATGGTAGCAGACTGGCAATTAAAGTTCAAAAGTGGAGGAATGGACAAATACTGGACAAGATGGCATTCCACCATTACTACCAGGGGGTTGGGGGTTGGAATGATAATTGCACTGTTTACCTCTCAGACACAAGATACAGGGTTTGATTTTCACATTTGAAGGGAAACTGGCTAGGCTTAAAATGGCCTACAAGGGCAGCCAGCCTAATACTTGCCTATAAACTACATTTGTGTGAAAGAGGGATACAGAGAGTGGTTAGAGAGTATTTGCATGCAATTTTGATATGCAGAGACTCTAAAGCTCACCTACAGTTTAAGAACAGTTCCCATTATATTATTGCATGTACTTTGGCAAATAAAAGTAAAAGTTAAATAGCTCTCTCAAGATTAAAACCTGTCACTGCAATTTCAGCTAGTAGAACCATATGTAGTAAAAACAGAATTCAAGGGCAGTCCTCGTTAGAGATGAACATGACACAAGCACTTGGTGAGCAGGTTAAAGCAACAAGGTCTTACCTTCAAACAGGTTGAATTCCTGATCCAGCTGTAGAAGTTTGAAAGCACTTCTGGCTCTCCAACCCTCTTCTTTGGCTAGACGATAGTAGATATCTCTCTTATCTTTTGATGAACGACCCATTGTTTATGTTTCTGGTTACATATACAAAATAAAGACAGCAAATACATTTACAGATTTTTTTTTGCAGTTACATATAAAAGGGCTCATTATTTACCAGAATTTTAGGAACTACACCTCTAGCACCAACACTGCAGAACTGTTAAAGAACATAAAGGAAACTAAATTCAAATGTCAAACTTATTCTGCACAAAGGAATTCTTATCTGAAATAACAGTCCCAAAAAAACATCTAAACACCTGGATATGAAACTTCCTTCTATAGCTGTGTGAATTTGTCTACTAATCATGGTCCAAAATGTTGCATCTGGGAATGCTATTGGGAAACAAAGTCACTTACCTCAGACTGTGTATCCTCTGATCATTACAGCTGGTTACTAACTATTCCAAACATCTGATGACTAGTGAGAGGTGCTCGCTGTTAAGGGTCACAATCTCAATAAAAGCCTTGAATTATACACATCGAGCACCTGTTTGGATCTCTAAACCAGTACTCAAATGTGTTTTTAAAGACTAAATTTTCTTTTTTTTGTTGTTGCACCAGACAATGGTTTAGTACTTTGTAATTAAAATTTTGGAATATTCACTCAAATTCTGTTAAGACTTTTCAAGCTGCATAATGCATATACTTCTCTATGGGAACAAATGACAATTTTATTTGGGAGCTACTACAGGTGGTATAAGTACTGGAGTATCAGTTAAATTTGTAAGAGAAAATGGATATGCTGAATGACATAAAATTCTAAGCAGGGAGGAAATGGCTTTTGCCTGATCATAATCCTTTTGCAATATTTCCTACATGGAAAGGTACCTATCAATTTGAGAGCTAGTGTGAGACTACCTCACTTATCTGGCACAGACTTCCATTATTTAAAGCTACAATGGAAATGGGTAGCTTTGAAATGCTCATTGGAATTCATTCAAATCTGGGTAAAATATGATAAACGGCAGAAAGAAAACATAAATAAATCAATATAGATATAACATCACCTAAAGAGCATCTAACACGTTTAAAACAGTGGGAAGTTAAGATAACACTTCAAAAACTCCTTTGAATGGTTTTAATATTCTGGAGGAGAAGTTTGGTTTCCTTGGGAATGACACAGATGCAAGTTTTCTCTCAATGCAGATAGTAGGCATACTGGGGAATTGGGGAAAACAGAACATGGATTAGCAATACACAGGAAAGAAATCAGAAAAAAATGACAGTAAGTCTTCTAGAACATAAGACAACCAATGGACTACTTTACAACTGTGCTATAACAACAACAAAAAAGAACTAGAACTACTAATGAACAACATCTTTGATCAAAGATACAATGACAGTTATTCTTCAGTTTTTCACATAATACTTCCATCTAGGGTTTCTTTACCTAATGAGACAGCGGCTTCACAGCTTATTCCCACTAATTCTGCAGGCTCAGATTATTTTGGAAAGATAAATCTTCTAGTTTCAGACTGGGATTTGAACATGGTAGATTTAGTCTAATATCCAAAATACACGTCAAAAACAGTTTAAAGAGTATAAGAAGTTAAAGTTCCAAAAGATAAACAGGGTGATAAAGCTGAACAATAAACACAGACAGAAAAAACAAAAATTATTTTCTAGCAACTGTGTCAGTTATATCAATACAACAGGCAGCACCACCCAAACCCAAGTCCATCCTTCTTTTTGACTTCAGTATAGGGACCTCTTATACATTAATGCACAAGATATTCTGGGACATCTTTCTGGCTTCCATGACAATTTTATTATTCATCTGAAGGGTAGAGGATTACAAGGAATTAGAACGTCAGCATCTATGGTGTAAAAATATGAACCGAAGAGGAATATGTGCAGGACCTATCCACAGTGGTACTGGAGAGACTTTCCTTGTTGAAATTGTGCTAGGACAGAAAACCAAGGGTGCCTCAACAATACTGGGGCTATAAAATTTCAGTGAGACTTTTATTCTCTTGCTGTTCCAAAACACTTCACATAACAAGGAGGAAAAAGAGTGTTAAGGGTGTCAAACATGACAAGATTTCAGTATTTTGAACCCTCATTCAAAAACTGCACAACTGGATATTTTTACATTCAGGCAAATAGACTCCAAAAGGATAAAGACTTCAGGACATAGATACCATGTGTGATCCACCATCTTGGATCTACTCAAGAAGTTTACCAATACACTAAGGTAACCTGAAAGATGAATGAACACAAACCGTATTTCCAGGAAAGTGCCTGGTCCCATAACATTACTGTTACTCTGCACTACCTGCATAAGCTGAACCCCTTGCATGTTCACATATCACACTGTTGTAGGTTATTTTTAACACTCTCTTCACAAATCTCAATGTGCAAGAGACTTTACTAATGACCGCTTCAGATTTATACAACTTTTCATCTGCTCTGGGGACGCATATGCCCTGCACTAAAGCAAACAGCAAACACCAAATGAGCTCTCAAATCTCTCAGTCCGATACATCCAGTGTCAACTCTCATGATTTAATATTTTCAGTGGTCTGTTCTGATCAGAGTCTTCAGAATTGCAAGAACTTTCTAATGAAGCTTCATGAAAAAACGATAAGGAGAGGCCCATCTGGAAAGTACTGGCCTATCCCTAAAGAGTCTCGCACTCCATCTATCTAAGAAGGCTGAAGTAATGTCTTCCATTCAGAACCATTAGAAATCTTGCAGACTTTTGACCACAAATCCTTAAGAACTCTCTGACAAATAGCTTAATTTCAGTGGCTAAAACTCCAGAATTAGACAACATTCTTTGACTCTTATCTTCTGAAAGAAGAACATCTGCTTTTTGGACTCTAGGATTCCCCAAAGAACACCTTCTCCTTGGATAACTCACGTCCAAATTCTGGTAAATGGTGAACTACATCAAAATCAAAGAAAACAATTGCCACATTTAGGTGTTCCACAAATTGGATTTAAGACTGGAATACTACTAGACAGTCAAAAGAAAGGAAAGACTTTGTATCCACTTAATATTGCCACAACTGAAGCATAGATACCTGGTATACACTTGCGGAGCTGTTGCTGCACCAAAGGAAACCATATGAACGGAGTACTGAATTCTGCATGTAAAACCTCAGAGGTCTGTTCTCAACTAACAAAATATATGTTTTAATCTGTGGAATTTAAATTTGAAGTGAAACATCTAGATCTCACAGGAGCAGAAGGGAAGGGGACATGATGAGAGTACCCCAACACCACCTCTTGCACTAGGCTGCTCAATAAATCACTTGCTATATCTACTTTGTTGAAGGTGATTTCTGCTTTGGTTAAGGCATGTGCTCTCCCTTCCAGGTGGGAGTCTACTGTCCAGTTTGCTCAAAAGTATCTTGCCCGCAACAGGTTTAGCTCTACAGATTCTTGGCACAGTGCAGAATGATGAAGTCTTTACTGAAACACTGTCTAGAGTTTCACTAACACCTTGGGCACTGGAGGCAGTAGATGTTATTTGCTCACCCATTGGTGGGAAACTTAGCTTTGAGCTGCCTCTCAAGTGGCATCTAGTGGAGCAACAGACATCACCTCTAAAGTGTGTGCTACAGCAGTGCAGGCAATGTAGCCCTAGACTCATGGAGGTGTGTGTTTACTTACAAAGTTGGGCAGTATTTGCAGAGCTTTGTGATGCTGCCAATTGGGGTTAGGAACTCCAGAGGACATCCCTGTGAGAGTGACAGTAAAGAGCGGGTCAATCAAATTCTAAGTTCTCAGAAAGGAGCTGGCCAGCAAGCTCAGTCTCAAGAGCAAATGGGCTTCAGACTTTGCCTCTGGGAAAGGATAAGTTCAAACTTCAGTCTGTCCAAGGAAAACTGGTGATGTCATCTGGCCCCAGTGAGTCTGGGATAGGGGGAGGGGGCTTGGTGAGCTCACTATATGGGCATGATCAGTCCCACAAGAGAAACAAATAGGCAATAGGGCTCTGGGAGCAAGGGCTACTGGGTTTAGTCAAGCAGATGCAGGGGGGTTATTATACAACACACACATGCACATATGGTGTGTGTACTTAACTTTTTTTGTAGGTATTTCCATTTACAAAGGGAATATTTTGCCATATGCCCCCTGAAATTCAAATACTGGGATGATGACTACCTTACTAGACAAGAAGTCTTTCTTTCTCTGTCGTTCTATCTCCATGACCAGGATACTTGCTGCTTCCCTCAGAAGTGGAAGGTTCCTAATTTGAGCAATTACCTTATTTGAAAAAGGCTAACCCATATCTACTACATTCAAAGCTTCAACTTATCTAGAATGACACATCACTCCAGCATTCAGCTTTTAGGGAGCTTTTGGCAATTTAAACAGACATTGCTATTTTCATAAATTTGACATTTTGATGCCAAACTACTTATGAGCAGATGCTTCCGAAAGTAGATTGTAGCTGGAAGGTATTTCACCAAGTCAAAAATCCCCTCCAATGCACATTGATATGGTAAGTGACTAATCAAGTGGTCCAATGCCAGTGGTGGTGAATGGATGCACTCACTGCACCCTCATACCACTATACTTGACAGACCTGGCCATTTCACTTCAGATGATGCGGTCATAAACAAAATGAACATTTTATCCAAGTGCAGACATTTGAGTTTTAAAACTGGAAGTCAGTCCTTTTAATTCAGATTTGTTTTCCTTTGGCTTAGCAACACCTTGAGTATCTGCATTTGTAAATATGGGGGGGGGGGGGCCAAGTTAACAGCACCACCACACGCAGAACTCGTCAGCCAACATCTCCCTTCAAATGAATCATCCAACATAAAAGTCATTCATAGAACATTACTCAGGTGATATTCCCTACCCTGCTATTAACTTTTTTTGTGTGTGGCATTTTAACTTTTTATTAGGTGTATGTTCAAATAAACCTACTTTATCAATAATGTAAACAAACGGCAGAAAATACGACCACGGCTGATACAAAAAAATGCATCGTAGAGCCGAGTACAGAACCTGATGGTTAGCAAGGTTCTATCCACGATGTAAATCCTGGTAGTCCATTAAAAACAAGTTTTAATTTCACCAAAATTAAAAATCAACACAATAAAAATGTTCCCCTCCTTGTCAAACGATAATCGCTTTTGTTTAATCTTCTTCAGATCAAAGAAGATTAATGGAAAGTGCTTATCATTTGACAAGGAAGGGACCATTTTTATTGTGTTGATTTTTAATATTGGTGAAATTAAAACTTGTTTTTAACGGACTACCAGGATTTACATCGTGGATAGAACCTTGCTATCCCATCAGGTTCTGTACTCAGCTCTACGATGCATTTTTTGTATCAGCCGTGGTCATATTTTCTGCCGTTTGTTTACATTTACTTTTTTTTGGCAGTTTAATTCTAACAGTGGAAAGGTATACTTTATTCCTACTTTATCAACAATGGTATCATCATGATATTCATTGTGGGTATGTGTTCACAGACTTTAATGAATACCTCACTGTGCAACCTCACTGTGCACGTCCATTAAAGCGTATGGATGAATCTCTTCAGTATCCTTACACCGAGAGCAAGGTTTACTGAAAATCTTAGTGAAGATAGCATAATAAAAAAAAAAAGAAGTTATGTACTCACCACAACATTTCATCTCCATTGTCCATTTTCATTCTTCCTCAACTGATGGGTTTGGATCTGATACCTTGGATCCAACTTGGCCGTTGCTAAAGTTAGTGGTAACCAAAATTTTGAACTTCTCCCTTAACCATAATGCACTAACCCCAAATACCTCAGATCTTGTTTGCCGACTTTAGTGGAAAGGAAATATTTGCAGTCAAATCTGAAGACTACATCTGGAGCTCAATATAAAGGACAGTTATGTCCTGTAACTACTCATTCTTCCAGAAGTTTACATAGGGTGGGGGTTGGTGCGTGGGGAGATGAGGAAGGATGAAAATGAATAACACAGATGGAATGTTATGGTGAGTACAGAAATTCTTTATCTGATGATGTCAATTTTCATTCTATTCTCAAATGATAAGACAGAGTCCCCAGCTACCTAAATTCCCTGGTGGACTCAAGAAAAGATACTCCTGAGCACCAATGAACCAAATAATGCTCTACCTCTGGAGACCAGATCCAATTTGTAATGAGTAATAAAAGTATGGAGAGTAGCCCAAGTTGCTGCTGTGCATATATCATCCAAGGACATTCTGGACTGAAATACTGAACAGGTGGCCATGGATATAGCTGAAAAGCCCATAACAGTTTTGGCCTAGTAATGCCCAATTTGTCAGAAACAAATGAAACACAATCAGTTAGCCACTTACATAATTTAACTTTTGCACCTGGTTTTCCCAATCTTACTTCAGCGAATTAAATAAACTGGTCAGTTTTTCTGAGATCTTTTGTTCTATGTAGGTAAAAACGTAATTGTCTGTAGATACCCAATAAATGCAACATATAATCTGCTTTGTTAACAAATTTAGGAAAGAATACTGTTAAATTAATGATTAATATTAGATTCTGACACCACCTTAGGAAGAAAGGATGCATTAGTCCGTAATGTAACCCTATCCTTGTGAAAAATCAAGTATGGTGCTTTAGAGGATAAGGCTTGAATCTCAGAAATTTGTCTGACAGAGGTAATAGCTACCAGAAAAACTGTCTTCCAAGAAAGGTATTTAAGGTCACATGTAGCTGCTGGTTGGGGGGGGGGCTTTGTGAGAGTATGCAGTACTAAATTCAGGTCCCATGGGGCAGCAGGATCTTTAAAAGGGGGTCTCAGAAGAAGGAGTGCCTTTCAAGAAGGCTTTGCTCAATTCAGGAGATGTGAAAGAACAATCAAAACCAATGCAAAAAAGTTCAGTTAGCAGCGATATCAAGCTTACAATAGAAGTACTAGCTCCTTCTTTTAAAAGCGGTCTCAAAAATGTCAAGGATTCTATGTATATGGGCTGAAAAGGTTCAATATTACTCAACAAACCTCTTCCATTTGTTGGAATAGAGTTTTCTGGTAAGGTTTATTGGAAGATAAAAGTATTTGACAGGTGATGAGAGCATGTAGGTTGTCTTGCTATTAATAGAACCAGTGAAGCCAGGCAGTCCACCTGAGGTTGGTTATGTCTGGGTGAATCATGCCTGTCAGGTAAGACAGGAGGTCTGCAGTCAGATCCAGATTTCAAGTTTGTTGAAGCAAGTGAGGCCAAAGGTAGGGGAACCAAATCTACTGAGGCCAGAAGGGTGCCGATGAGGATTGCTCTTCAACATGGCAATTTTCTGTAGAAATTTTGGAATTAATGGAATGGGTGGATAAGTGTAGAGTGGACTGGAGGGGGTAATCTTGAAGTACAGCATCCCTCGGGGATTCCCCCTGCAGAGGGAGTAGGGCAAAGTAGCTGCTGCATTTGTTGTTTAGGGGGGAAGCAAATAGGTCACAGCTAGGCTGGCCCCACTGACACAATCAATTCTGTGATGTTCTTGTTGAGGGACCACTTTTGAGGTAGAATGTACCTGCTCAGTTTGTCTTATCACGTTGGATATACCCGGAATGTGCATTGCTATGAGAAAGCTTGCCCACTGCCACACTCAGAGCTTCTCTATACAAGTAGGATCTGGTCCCTCCTTGTTTGTTGATGTACCAAACTACTGACATATTGTCCATTTGAACTGCAACTGTCCCGAAGTGGAGAGCATCCTGGAAGGCCTGCAACACTAAACGCACTGCTCTCATCCCTAGGACATTAATATGCAAGTTGGCCTCTTCGGGGGACAAAGTGCCTTGGACTGTTTTCCCCAGAAAATGCCCCCGCAACCCCAGCTGGGAACAGTCTATGGTCACTATGGCCTTAGGCTAAGAGGGAATCAACGGATGTCTTTGCAGAACCTGATCTGATAGAATCCACCACCTCCGATCTCTCTTGCATGTATGAATAATTTTTATCTGATAAGACATGGGTTGGTAAAGTATTGACCATTGTGTGGCTAGCATCCAAAAGTATTCTCATGTAAAATCTGGCCAAAGGTACTAATGTTATCACTGCTGCCATTGATACCAGAACTTGAAGAACCAGACAGGCTGAAATCTTGGTACTGCAGATTATCTTTCTGACCTGTGATCTTATGATCTGAACTCTTGAGTGTGGTAGTGAAGCTATGGCTGACTTTGTATTGAGAATTCTTCCTACGATTTCTAGAGTTTGAGTTGGTTCTAGTCGGGACTTTTTGTAGTTTATGGTTATCCCCAGAAGACAGCAAGTCCGGAGAACCTGGTCTCTTTGGCCTTACCAACTAATGCATGGTCGGAGCAGAAATGAGTCAGTTAAACACCCAGAATCCTTGCAGTTTTAAGTGAGCTGCTACTACTAACATGCACTTGGTAAACACCCTGTGGTCTATGGCGAGACCTGTGATGTCCCCACTCTGGGCCAGTAATCAAGGAGCCTGAATCCTTACTACTGACACTGGAGAGGGACATTCACTTGGAACAAAAGAAACAGACACAGTATTTCCAGAAGCAGCTCTCTGCATCAAGCACAATTTCCCTTAAGAGCACACAGGAAACACACTCAGTCCAGGGTCTGGATATACTCGGAAGGTGCGTTTCTCTGTCTCTTTCTAGGTCCCCAGTAAGACTCCCCACTAGCCACAGCTGTAAAGTTGAGTCTTCAGAGTGCCCAAGCCAAGTCCTCCAGCACCCTCTCTCTAAAAAACAGTGGGTTGTGTCCCTGCTCTAAGCAGCTGACACACACTCTTGAGATATGATTTTCTCTCACTCACACACACACACACACACACACACACACACACACACACACACACACACACACACACACACACACACACACACACACAAAGCTAGAAACTGCCAGTATTTAGCACATATGTGTCAATAACACACAAGAGTTTTGCTCAGATCTGTTGCAGCTTCTGGAAGTCATAAAACAATTTCAAACTTTTACCTTTCCAGAGTACCAATTAGTTTAGTGCAAAGACAATACAGAAAGCTTCCTGGTACAAACTTTTTGTCTCTGGCTGCATTGACAACTATAAGACACAATCTTTATGGCCTAAGCCAATTAATTTATTTTCAGAACATTTTTCAGAATTAGTTGCAGCTGGACTGTGATTAACCTCTTCTCTTCCAGTATCCTCTGTTAGAACAGTACTGTCTGATACAAACATACATTTATTTTTTGTCCAGCAGGACACACTGTCGTACAGATGCTTGTGTTTAAAAATGTATCAAGTCAGTTTAATACACAAATGACTATTTACAAAACTTCAGGTAGATGTGCTGGCATATGTTAAATATCCACTGCCCTATTTCTCCTGGCATATCTAGCAATGCCTCACATCATCACAAGACCAAAGGTCAGAACTCTGAATTGGTACTGACTGGCTCCCAGCCAAAGTGTAAAGACCTTCTGGATCATCTGTTCATCTTTGTATGACAGTATCCATCCTGAAGGTCTGTTAAGCACATCCAATCCTTGCCCAGGAAAGGGAGAACGGACTGAACCCTTGACCATCCGAAAAGTACAGTTGTGTACACTTACCATAAATGTAGATGTTTGAGTGCATTCACTGTTGCAGTCATTACATTTGGGGTAATCTGCTGGCAGGTTGCCCTCAGTCGTCCTGAATTCCAAAGTCTTGGGTCCTGCGTCAGTTGCCATCTCCTCTTCCATGATGTCAGGTCATCAGGGGTATAAAACAGGCAGCCAACGCCATTTTCTTTAGCTTTTCTTGCCCCAGATGTCAGGTGCCCCCCAAATGGGTAGCACAAATATATATAAACTATATATACATGCAACAATATAAACTTTACTTTCATCTACAAGCAAATACACCACAAAGGCTGTAGAAAATAGTGAAGGAAAGAGAAACTCCAGAATAAAAGGGGGATGGCGGGTGGGTAACCTGGACTGCAACAGTGAATACACTCGAACATCTACATTTACGGTAAGTGTACGCAACTGTACTATGTTCTTCCTTTTTCACTGTTGCAGTCATTACATTTGGGTAGAACCCCAAAGCTATGGATGGGAGGCTGGAGCTAAACTGCATTAGGGGCGGCTATAAGGCCCTGCAGAACTGCAGTGGCAAAGCCTGCCCTGGACTTAGAGTAGAGAGGCAAATGATAATGCTTTGTAAAAGTGTGAACAGAATTCCAAGTAGCAGCCTCTAGAATGTCTTTTGTACCCCTCTGAGAAAAGCTGCTGATGTAGCTGCAGCCCTGGTGGAATGAGACCTAATGCCCTTGGGCACCGGTTTACCATGGTGTAAGAAGCAGAAACAAATGCAGTGGCTTATCCACTTTGAAATAGTCTGCTTTGAAATAGCCTTTTCCTCTTGATCCTGCAGCAAATGCCACTAGTAGCTGCTCAGTTTTTCTTAGGGCTTTAGTCCTGCTCAAGTAGAATCTTAGTTGTCTGTGTACGTCCAAGGAATGCAGAATCCGCTCCCCCTTGTTCTGCAGGTTTGGGTAAAAAGTTGGCAGATGAATAGTTTGGTTAAGAGCCACGCTGGAAACCACCTTAGGCATAAAGGAAGGATTGGTCCTGAGGGACACCCGGTCTGGGTAAAAAATGATAAAAGGTTCCACCAGACATGAGGGCCTGTAGCTCTGAAACCCTTCTTGCTGAAGTATTTGCCAGGAGCAAAGCTGTTTTCCATGATAAGAACTTTAGATCTGCAGTAGCAGCTGGTTCAAATGGTGGCAAGGTGAGCTTTTCCAACACATAATTGAGGTCCCATGCAGGAATTGGTGATCTTCCGGGAGGCCTTAAATTTTTAGCCCCTCTAAGATACTGCTTTAGCAAAGGATGAGAAAAGATAGGTGGCTCTGTGTTGTAATGAGCCGAGATGGCAGAGGCATGGATTTTTATTGATGAAAAAGATAGGTCTTTGTCCAGCATCTCAGTCAAAATCTGAGGAATATTTGGCTCTGCTGTGTCAGTTCCTTGTGCTTGGTTCCAAGCACAGAAGCTCTTCCATTTATCAGCATATGATTTTCTAGTACTAGGCCTTCTGGCTTCCAAAATGACATCCATCACAGATTTACTGAGAGGTGTTGTTTGAATAACTACATGATCAGCCATGCTGCCAGGTTCAGTGTTTGGAGCCGATTGTGCAGGATCTGATTATTTTGCTGAGACAGTAAGTGAGGTATTTATGGCAAGTACCAAGCTGGGAATTGAGACATATTCCTTAGGATTGGGCATCAGTATTGGCAGGGCCAGTCCGGGGCAATTAGTATCATCTTTGGTTTTTCTTGTTTGACCTTTAGTAGAACCTTGGGAAGAAGAGGCAGAGGAGGAAAGGCATAAACTGATAGGTTTTTCCAGCTGAAGGATAGGACATCCACTTTCCATGCTTGTCTGTGATAAGTCCTTGTGCAGAATTTGTCCAGATGATAATTCCGAGGAGAGGCAAATAGTTCTGTGTCTGGGCTCCCCCATTCCTTTGTCATCATGCTGAAGACTTGTGGATCTAGTTTCCATTTGTGAGGGTCCATAAGGTTTCTGCTTAAGTCGTCTGCCAGAGTATTTTGCTTTCCTGGCAGGAATTGAGCTTGAAGATGTACTTGGTAAGTCAAGGCTGTGTCCCACAGTGCCATGGCTAGTCTGCAAAGGGGGTAGGAGTGCGTTCCCCCCTGCTTGTTTATGTATCACATAACCGTGGAGTTGTCCGTCTTTATCAGTAGTTGTCCTGGATGAAGTAAGTCCGTAAAGGCTGTCAGGGCATTTTGAACAGCTAACATCTCTTTTTGGTTGATATGCAGATGCATTTGTTTTGGGGTCCATATGCCTTGAATGCATCTTCCTGCCAGGTGGGCCCCCCCCATGCATAGTCTGATGAGTCTGTTAAGGTTTGGCTGGCAGGGGATAGAGTGAAAGCCCGTCCCATGTTTTGGTGACATGCCTTTGCCCACCAAAGAAACTCCTGTTGTAGGCAGGGAATGAGAGGAATCAGTTTCCAGACTGTGACAATGTTGACTCCATAAACTTTTTAGGTACCACTGTAGTTTCCTCATATGCAGTCTTGCATATGGAATCAGTAGAATGCAGGATGCCATGAACCCCAAAGCCTGCAGAGTTTGTCTTGCGGATAACTGGGTTTTTGTTGCCATCTGTTTGAAGTAAAGTAATCAGTTGCCTTTGTTTGTTTGGCATGAGGAAAGCTATCTGGACAGTTGTATTCAAGCTTGCACCCAGGAATGTTATCTTTTGAGAGGGTACCAGTTGTGATTTATTTTCGTTTATTGTGTACCCTAGGCATGTTAGAAGCCTTTTCACAAACTCCAGATGCTGAAGAAGAATGTCCTTGTTCTCTGCTTGAATGAGACAGTCATCCAAGTAAGGATAGATTTGTATACTTCTTTGTCTGCAAAATGCAATTACTGGTGCCAGGCACTTTGTAAAGACCCTGGGTACAGTAGGTAAGCCAAAGGGCACTGCAGAGAACTGGTAATGCACACAGCCAGCCTTGAAACGGAGGTATCTTCTGCATGATTCCCTTATTGGGATATGCAGGTATGCCTCTTTTTAGTCTAGTGTCACCAGCCAAGCGTTCTTGCCCAGCATGGGCAGAAGCTGCTGCAAAGTTAGCATTTTGAATTTTGGAATGTCCAGGAATGTGCTCAAAATTGATAAATCCAGTATTGGGTGCCAGACCTTGTCTTTTCTGGGTACCAAGAACAGTCTTGAATAAAACCCTTGTCCTTTTTCCGGTTCTGGAACTGGCTGAATAGCCCTCATATCCATGAGGGAAGTAACTTGTTTCTGTGCCTCTGCCCATTGATTTTTTGGCAGATCTGGCCAACCGTTTGCAATTGGCAGAGTGTGGAAGTGGAATCTGTATCCCTGAGATACTATGTTTAACATCCACTTGTCATGGGTTATTAACTGCCAGTTTTGAGCATAAAGTGCTAATTTTGCCCCTAAGGGTGCTGCCAAAAAATAAGTGCTTGGTGATGGCAGAGGGAAGTCACTGAGACTGTTTACTGTAGGGTTGCGCTTTATTTCCTCCAGATTTGGAGGTAGAAGCACCCCTTTGCTTTGACCTGTAAGAATCCTGTGACTGGTATCTAGAACATTTAGGGCACCTGGATTTGCCCCATGGAGCTCTGTCGGACACAGAAAAGGACCAATTTTTTATAGGCCAGTGTCTACTGAATCTTCGTGGCTGCACTAGTAAGAAGTCTTTTACAGTTTGCATAGACTTAGCTTTGTCTTCCATTTTCTTTAAAACCTCTTCTGCCTTAATACCAAACAGAGTATCATGCTGTAAAGGTGCATCCAGCAATTTAGCTTTAACATGATCAGGCAAATTTTGCTCTTTTAACCAGGCATGCCTCCTAATCACAGTCCTAGTAACTGTGGCCCTGCAGGAGGCCTCTAAGGAATCAAAAAGTACAGTTTTGTACCTACCATAAATGTAGATGTTCGAGGATCCCCATTGCTGCAGTCCTTACTATTGGGTATAGTCCGCGTCCAGTCGGCCCGAATACCAGAGTATAAGGCTGACGTCGGTCAGGGCGCATTAGACTGACGTCAGTACGTCAGGGTACTAATGCGCATGACCGACGTCATATCCTCAGTCTTTTCTTGCCCCAGATGTCAGAAGACCCTAAACAGACAAGGCCCAAAATACCTGCACCAAAAATATGTACAATATATACAAGAATATATACAAAAATATAAGCATGTAACCTCACCTACACAACCACCCCTAAACACAGAGGGGAAGGAGGGAGAATTGGACTGCAGCATTGGGGTTCCTCGATCATCTACATTTATGGTTGGTACATAACTGTACTATGTTCTTCGTTCCCCATTGCTGCAGTCCTTACTATTGGGTAGAATCCCAAAGCAGAGGTAAGGGAGGCTGGCAAATCATAAAGAAGCAGGAGCTGACAACATGCCTTGCAAAACAGCTGTGGCAAAACCAGCCCTAGACTTAGAGTAGATAGGAAGATGATAATGCTTAGAGAAAGTATGCACTGAACTCCAAGTAGCTGCTTCCAAAATATCCATAGTTGCCACCCCCCTTAGAAATGCTGTTGAAGTGGCAGTAGCCCTAGTGGAATGAGGCCTAATCCCAGCTGGAATCTCCTTGCCATGATGGGAATAACAAAATGCAATGCAAAAGCCAATCCACCTAGAAATAGTTTGTTTTGACACAGGCTTGCCCTGTGAACTCAAAGCAAAAGAAACAAACAACTGCTGAGACTGCCTGAAATCCTTAGTCCTGCTTAAATAATAACTAATTGCCTGTGTACATCTAAAGTGTGCAAAATCTTTTCCCCTTTATTTTGGGGTCTGCATAAAAGTAGGCAAATGGATAGTTTGGTTTAAAGCCACACTAGAAACCACCTTAGGCATAAAGGAAGGATTAGTACGTAATGATACCTATCCTTATGGAAAATCAAAATGGCTCTACTGCCATAAGGGCCTGCAACTCAGACACCCTTCTTGCAGAAGTAATAGCCAACAGAAAAGCAGTCTTCCATGACAAGTAATTCTATTCAGCAGTAGCCTGAGGCTCAAAGGTTGTAGAGTAAGTTTTCCAACACAAAATTGAGATCCCAAGCAGGAGTAGGAGCTCTACGTGGGGGTCTTATATTCTTTGCCCCTCTAAGAAACTGCTTGAACAAAGGATGCGAAAACAATGGTGGGTCACAATCATAGTGAGCTGAAATTGCTGCAGCATGAATCTTAATGGAAGAGAAGGACAAACCTTTGTCCAATAACTCAGTGAGATATTGAAGAGCCACACTCAAATTAGGCTCAGAAACCTGCAAATTCTTTGCTGTACTCCAAAATAAAAATCTCTTCCATTTTTCTGCATACTTTCCTTGTACTAGGTCTTCTAGCTTCCATAATCACATTTAAAACTTGTTGAGGAAGTTGAGACCTGCTGTGTTTCAACACAGAATATGCCAGGCTGTTAGATGAAGAGAGTGAAGCTTGACATTGAGCAGATGACCATCCTTCTGAGATAACAGATGAGGAATCAGAGGTAAAGGCCATGGAGGCTTCCTTACCAGACTCCGTAGTAGTGGGTACCAGCGTTGCCGAGGCCAATCTGGAGCTATCAAAATCATCCTTGGCCTGTCTTGTCTGACCTTTAATAGTACCTTTGGAAGAAGAGGCAGAGGAGGAAAGGCATACACATGAAGGTTTTTCCAACTGAAAGACAGAGCATCCACTTTCCAAGCTGTGTGATGAAACCCCTTTGTGCAATACTGTGGCAGCTGGTGGTTTAGTGGAGAAGCGAACAGATCTATGTCTGGAGTCCCGCATGACACTGTCAATTTTTGAAATACATGAAGATCCAGTTTCCACGCGTGGGGATCCATGATTTGTCTGCTTAACACATCTGCTAAGGAGTTCTGTGCTCCCGGCAGAAACCTTGCCTGAAGAGTTAGTTGCAAGCTTAGCGCAGTCTCCCATAAAATCATTGCTTGCCTGCATAGAGGATAAGAATGTGTTCCCCTTGCTTGTTGATGTACCACATGACAGTTGTGTTGTCTGTTAGAATCAACACCTGCCCTGGAAGAAGTAACTCCTTGAAAGCCATTAATGCAAACTGGACTGCTAACATCTCCTTCATGTTGATATGTAGATGCTGTAGTCTGGCAGGCCACTTGTCTTGTATCCACTTTCCATTTAGATGAGCTCCCAAGCAATGTCCGAGGCATCTGTCGTTAAAATCTGACTCGCCTCTGGCCGGGTCACAGAGAGTCCCTTGTTTAGGTGACATTCCTGAGCCCACCACAAAAATTCTTTTTGAAGGCAAGGTATTATTTGAATGACAGTGTCCAAATCCTGGCATTGCTGTGTCCATACATTTTTGAGATACCATTGTAGCTTCCTCATATGCAGTTTGGCATTGGGAAGCACCAGAATACAAGATGCCATGAACCCTAATGCCTGAAGGACTGTCCTTGCAGTCAGCACGGACTGATGAGATAGTTGATGGAAGTAAAGTGACAGACTCTTTTGTTTGTCCGGGGTTAAAAGGCCATCTGGGCTGCTGTATTCAGTCTCACACCCAGAAAGCACATGTCTTGAGAGGGTACTAGACTGGACTTTATTTCGCTCACAGAATACCTAGGCATCTCAGCACTGCTATAACATATTCCAGATGCTGTAGAAGGTCTTCCTTTTCTTGAGCCAGAATCAGGCAGTCGTCCAAGTAAGGATAGATTTGAATTCCTTGAAGCCTGAAGTAAGCTATCACTGGAGCGAGAACCTTTGTGAATACTCTGAAGCAGTAGATAAGCCAAAGGGCAAATGCAGAGAACTGATAATGAGAATTTCCAGCTCGAAACCGCAGATACTTCCTGCAACTTAGCCTTTATAGGCACATGAAGGTAAGCTTCCTTTTGAAAGGGTTTTCCCCTAAAAGGTTTTAAAAAAACCAATTTCCAAAAAAAAAAAAATTTTTTTTTTTTTTTTTTTTTTTTTTTTTTTTTTTTTTTTAAAAAAAAAAAAAAAAAAAAAAAAAAAAAAAAAAACCTTTGCCCCCCAGCCCCAAAAAAGGTTTTAAAAGCTGGGGTTTGGGGGGAAAAAACGTTTCAACCAAAACTTGAACCCTTTTGGGAATTTGGGTCCAGAAAAGTGGGTTGGGAAGGAGGAAAAAGGGGGGTAAAAAACCAAAATTGGTCCCCCTGCTCAAGTAGAATCTTGGTTGTCTGTATGCGTCAAGGAATGCAGAATCAAGCTCCCCACTTGTTCTGCAGGTTTTGGGTAAAAGTTGGCAGATGAATAGTTTGGTTAAGAGCCAGCTGGAAACCACCTTAGGCATAAAGGAAGAGTTGGTCTTGAGGGACACCCTGTCTGGGTAAGTGACAAGGTTACCAGACATGAGGCCTGTAGCTCTGAAACCCTTCTTGCTGAAGTATTTGCCAGAACAAAGCTGTTTTCCATGATAAGAACTTTACAGATCTGCAGTAGCAGCTGGTTCAAATGGTGGCAAGGTGAGCACCAACACATAGTGAGGTCCAATACAGGGAATTGGTGATCTTCTGGGAGGCCTTAACAGCCTCTAAAGATACTGCTTTAGCAAGGGATGATGAAAAGATGTCGTTGGCTCTGTGTGTTTGTAGTAGCCGAGATGGCAGGGCGTTTTATTGATGAAAAAGATAGGTCTTTGTCCAGCATCTCAGTCCAGAGTATTGTAAAATCTGAGGGAATATTTGGCTCTGCTGTGTCAGTTCCTTGTGCTTGGTTCCAAGCATAGAAGCTCTCCATTTATCAGCATATATATGATTTTCTAATTACTTTGAGCCTTCCTGGCTAAAATGACATCCATCACAGATTTACTGAGAGGTGTTGTTGGAATAACCATGATCAGCCATGCTGCGGGTTCAGTGTTTGGAGCCGATTGTGCAGGAGATCTGATTATTTTGCTGAGACAGTAAGTGAGGTATTTATGGCAAGTACAAGCTGGGGAGTGAGACATATTCCTTAGGATTGGGCATCAGTATTGGGGCAGTCAAGGGCAGTGGTATCATCTTTGGTTTTCTTGTTTGACCTTTAGTAGAGACCTTGGGAAGAAAGGGGCAGGAGGGGAAAGGCATAAACTGATAGGTTTTCCAGCTGAAGATGGACATCCACTTTCCATGCTTGTCTGTGATAGAGTCCTTGTGCAGAATTGTCAGATGATGATGAATTCGAGGAGAGACGAAATGGTTCTGTGTCTGGGCTCCCCATGCTGTCATCATGCTGAAGACTTGTGGATCTAGTTTCCATTTGTGGCGAGGGGTCATAAAGGTTTCTGCTTAAGAATGGAGTCTGCCAGAGTATTTTGCTTTCCTGGCAGGGGTGAGCTTGAAGATGTACCCAGGTAAGTCAAGGCTGTGTCCCACAGTGCCATGGCTAGTCTACGGGGTAGGAGTGCGTTCCCCTGCTTGTTTATATCCACCTTAACCGTGGGTTGTCCGTCTTTATCCCAGTGGTTGTCCTGGATGAAGTAGAGATCCCGTAAAGGCTGTCAGGGCATTTTGAACAGCTAACATCTCTTTTGGTTGATATGCAAGATGCATTTTGTTTTAGAGGTCCATATGCAGCAGATGCATCTTCCCTGCCAGGTGGGCCCCATGCATGAATCTGATGAGTCTGTTGAGTTTGGCTGGCAGGGGACAGGTAAGCCCGTCCATGTTTGGTGACATGCCTTTGCCCACCAAAGGAAGCTCCTGTTAGGCAGGGAATAGAGAGGAATCCAGTTTCCAGACTGTGACAATGTTGACTCCATAAACTTTTTAGGTACCACTGTAGTTTCCTCATATACAGTCTTGCATGTGGGTCAAGTAGAATGCAGGATGCATGAACCCCAAAGCCTGCAGGTTTGTCTTACTTGGATAACTGGGTTTTGTTGCCATCTGTTTGAAGTAAAGTAATCAGTTGCCTTTGTTTGTTTGGCATGAGGAAAGCTATCTGGACGGTTGTATTCAAGCTTACCCAGAATGTTATCTTTTGAGAGGGTACCAGTTGTGATTTATTTTTTGCGTTTATTGTGTACCCTAGGCGTTAGAAACCTTTTCACAAACTCAGATGCTGAAGAGAAATGTCCTTGTTCTCTGCTTGAATGAGACAGTCATCCAAATGGAGGATAGATTGTATACTTCTTTGTCTGCAAAATGCAATTACTGGTTACCAGGCGCTGGCAGGCACGAACAGTAGGTAAACCAAAGGGCACTGCAGAGGAACTGGTAATGCACACAGCCAGCCAACTTGAAGCGGAATTTATCTTCTGCATGGTTCCCTTATTGGGATATGCAGGTATGCCTCTTTAGTCTAGTGTCACCAGCCAAAGCGTTCTTGCCCAGCATGGGCAGAAGCTGCTACCAAGTTAGCATTTTGAATTTTGGAATGTCCAGGAATGTGCTCAAAATTGATAAATCCAGTATTGGGTGTCAAACCTTGTCTTTTTCTGGGTACCAAGAACAGTCTTGAATAAAACCCTTGTCCTTTTCGGTTCTGGAACTGGCTGGATAGCCCTCCTTATCCATGAGGGGCGTAACTTGTTTCTACCTTACATTGATTGTTTGAATCTGGCCAACCGTTTGCAATTGGCAGAGTGTGGAGAAGTGGAATCTGTATCCCTGAGATACTATGTTTAACATCCACTTGTCCTGGGTTATTAACTGCCAGTTTTGAGCATAAAGTGCTAATTTTGCCCCTAAGAGTTGCTGCCAAAAATAGGAGGTGCTTGAGTGGCAGAGGAAGTCACTGAGACTGTTTACTGTAGGGGTTTAAGCTTTATTTCCTCCAGATTTGGGTAGAAGCACCTTTGCTTTGACCTGTAAGAATCCTGTGACTGGTATCTAGAACATTTAGGGCAGCTGGATTTGCCCCATGGAGCTCTGTAGGACACAGAAAAGGACCAATTTTTTTATAGGCCAGTGTCTACTGAATCTTAAGTGAAAACATGGCGAGAGTGCTTTTACAGTTGCATAGACTTAGCTTTGTCTTCCCATTTTTCTTTAAAACCTCTTCTGCCTTAATACCAAACGGAGTATCATGCTGTAAAGGTGCATCCAGCAATTTTAGCTTTTAACTTGTAGTCAGGCAAATTTTTGCTCTTTTTAACCAGGCATGCCTCTAATCACAGTCCAGTAATTTCTGACCCTGCAGGAGCCTCTGGGAATCAAAACCACATTGCAAAGTATGCTTTCCAACTTGTTATGCTGCATGCAATATTTTCTGCATATTCAGAAATCAACATCATTTTCTGTTTCAGTAATCCCATAACATGTTGATACTTGAGCATATGAAACTGGCAGTTTAAGGACCTAATTGCCAAGGTTGCAGATGTATAAACCTTCCTTCCCCATCTATCCAGTGCCCTAGAATCTCTGTCAGAGGGGGTTGGATTTTTTGCTGTTGAGGCCTTAACACCTTTTGGACCCTGTGAAATCGTTTCAGGGTCAGCAGCAGAGTTACTAAATAAAAATTTGTATGAGTCCGGAACCCTGTAATATCTGTCTGGCTTGATAGGAGCCGGAGGTAAGGTGTCTGGAGTCAAGCTGGACTCTGAAAACACATCATCCACAATGTCTAAAACAGGATGCATGGCTAAAAGCCTATGCTGAGGGAGAAGGAGGAAATCCCAAAGCCTCTTTTTTGATTCTGAGAAATCTTGACTCTCCCAGTGAAAATGCTCCCTCAAAGTATGCAAGGTTTGTCCAAAGGAATAATCTTCAGGAGGAGATGCAGATGGGATAGATTCCTCTGCATCAGAATCCTCGTAGGGTGGTACAGAAAATTCCTGATCAGAAGAGGAATCAGAAGAAATAGAAATGTGATCTGAAGATTCATAATCAGTGTCTTGCCTAGGCCTTTTATCAGGAGGGGGTTGGGAACCCCTGATCAAGTAATTAGGTCTTCAGCCATTTTGATAATCTGCTTTTTGGGCATACAGGCCTGTGCACGTGGCTCATGCATCATTTTTTAGCTTTAGAAGTAGCTTTTGTCTTTGATTTTAAAGCTGGCGTCGGTTTTATATAAAAATGCTGTGGCCTGAATACACCCTCAGAAGCCGGTGCCTGCTCAGCGGCTCCGGACCCATCCGAGGGAGAGACATCCGTGGGTACAATACATTGAGAATCTCATGGCGTGCTGGCCTCCACATGGGTCTCGGTAGAGGCCTGCGACTCGAAAGTAGCAGGTATCAGGGGCTGCAAAAGCACCTCACAGAGTACTGGCGAACCGGTGACTGGCTTAGGAGAAGCTTCGTTGTCGGTTTTGTTCTTTGGTCTGTCTCTGTCCTTTTCTTTGTATTTTTTGTGAAATCCGGTAGTCTGATTGCTATCTGACGACATTTCAGGATAGTTAAATCTGTTTCCAAATTATTTTGAAGCAAAGATATACAGACGCTTAACAGTGCATTGGTTAAATCTAGCACAAAACCGACAGCTAGGCACATTATGATCAGGGCCTAGGCAAGGAATACAGTACAAATGGAAATCCTTATGAGGTATTTGCTCCCCACAAGTAATGCAATTATTAACTTTTACTGACATCGGTATGGAGCAAGAAAAAGTTCCCCCAACAGGGTACTTAGCTTTAGTGAGGACTTTGGTTCTGAAACTGAGTCTGCCAACCGGCACTTGTGAACTGTTTCTGCTTCGGGCACCGCGTGGCAAGAAAGACTGAAGAAAATGGCATTGGCTGCCTGTTTTATACCACTGACGACCGGATGTCATGGAAGAGGAGACAGCAACCGACGCAGGACCCAAGACTTTGGAATTCAGACCGACTGAGGGCAACCTGCCAGCAGATTACCCCAAATGTAATGACTGCAACAGTGAAACACGAAGAACATCTTGGTTCATCAAACTGACTTGTCTAAGATACTGAGATCCAATATCAGTTTCCAGTACCCTGTTTTCTTAGGCATTAAAAAGAATCTGGAGTAAATTCCAGATTCTATCATCGTCTGATAGGACCTCTTGGATGACTCTTTCTAGCAGCTTTTGAATTTGAACTGCTGCTTGTTCCCTTTAACTGGGTGGATCATCAGGGATTTGCTTGTTCCCTTTAACTGGGTGGATCATCAGGGATTTTTGTTGAGTTTGGAGGAGGAAGGGAAACGGGAATTATATAACCTCTGGAAATAATCCTCTGCACCCATGTAACCCATGTTTTTTTTTTTTTTTTTTTAAAGTCTTACTAGCCTCTCTAGTGCAGGGATAAATGTCCCCAGACTACCTCCAGAGCTGGGCAATAAGGTCTCCTTTCAGGAGCGCTGGTAGGTCTTGTCAAAGATTTCTCTTGACCCATAGTTTTGCAGGCCGCCTGTGCTGTGTAAGCATCACAGTCCATTAAGAGTTCCCTCCTCTGCCTTTAGGGGAATCTCCTCCACATGTATCCTGGAATTGACTCAGACTTCTTGAACCACATCTTTCGTCTGTCTCATTGATTCCTGGAAAAGGATCTTTGAGAGGTCAAAAAACATATGCCCACTGTAGACAAGGTCTTTCCATCCTTAACACACTGAGACAGTGTGTCCTTTACCTTGGGGTCAAACAAAGATGGGCCATAAAAGGGCAGCATTAATGCACAAAGACTTAAAGGGCTATGCAAAATCACAAATGCATCCAGGCATGCCTCCTAACTGAAATGCATAAACCCACTGCCCTTGAGGTCCCTTTGGCTACAAGCAAAACTAAATTCATGGAAGAAGTGGGAATGGATTGCAGGGTAGACAACTGAGAAGCCACAGATGACTGAACTTCATCAGAAACAGCTCCTGAGAGGGTATTTGACAACTCCTTAATTAAATCCCACTGAAGTCTTGTAAAATGTGCCAAACAATTCAGTGACCTTAAAGTGAAGGTTGCTGAAGCATAGACATGCTTCCCAAATCTGTCCATTGCCAGAGACTCCCTGCTGTGGGGATGGACAGTGGAACTTTTCTTAGCAAGTGCCTTTTTGGTGGCCGCTGCTACGACCATGGCATCAATGGGCACCCCTTTCCCCCAAAACTGCCAGTCTATAGGTGGTGCCATAATCTTATCTGGTCTCTGAGGTATATCAGTGGTGTCAAGGTTCTTTCCACGTCCACTGAGAGATCAACTCAATAAGCTTGTCTGTGGGCAGACTCAACTAGGAGGTAGGTGGGCCAGTCCCAAAGGGCCTCCAGGAATACTGACTCCTCAGACAAAGGGTTGCTGGGTGTCCAGCTGCCTCTCTGCTTCAGGATTTCTAGGATGTTCTGAAATGAGACATCTTCAGGAGGTGACCGTGGGGACCCTTCACCAGAGTCTGCATCTTCTGTGATAAACTCCTCTGGTAAATCCAGGTGCTTCCTCTTGCACGTCTTATTCTTAGGGACCTCATCAGTGTGATGTTCTGGTGAGGTATCAGAAGACAAAAAATCAAGATTCCCTATGGGGAAGTCTGGAGTCTTGGTATTTGCTGTCCTTGCGGAAAGACCTGGTAAGAGTCTGAATGCTAAGAAGACAGGGTTGAAGATTTAGGATTAGAGGGCGCTGGATCAGTCCATTCTGCTGAGGTAAGGAAAACTCTCTTCACAGCCTCAAAAGGCAGATCACCCCTGAAAGAGAAGACCTTGGATCTGAAAAGGCAAGCTTTTGGACCGCATCCCTCCCCTGCTCCATGGGCAAAATCCTGGAGGTTGAAGCCAGAAATGAACTATCCAGTGCCGAGGCTTTGAAGTGCAGAGATTTATTTTACATTTGTTGACCGGGAATGTCCGGCTGAGCTATTGCCTTTTTTTCAGCAGAGGCCCAGGGAGAAAAGCTCCAAAGGTATACAAATGCAATAAAAATAGCAATACAGAATTTTGGTAGTTAAAATACGTAAGCTACATACATGTATATTGTTGACAGATAAAACAGTACTATAAACAAAAAGGAGAATGTTAAAGAATAAGGATGATGGCTCCAAAAGAAACAGAATTGACTCCAACACCTTGGATCAAACAGGAAAGCTTTGGCTCCGAATGGATTTGAGCATTCAGAGTAAGCTTTACATCCAAAGAGAAGATAATCCTTGGATCCATGCCAGACAGATCCAGATGGCTAGGATCCAGGTACTCGTCAAATCACTGAAGGAGTCAGAGGAGGAACTTGCAGTGGGCTGTACAGCGGAATGGACCTCCTGACCCAGAGTGGTAGAAGCCGAAGGGTAACCATCTGACCATGTGCCTAGAGAATTTTTCTCTCCATTCTTTCCACATCTTCTTCTGCAAGACTCTTGGAAGAATGAGCAGACAAGACCGAAGAGGACCTGGGTCTATTCAAAAAAAGGGGAAGGTACCCTGGAGGGTACTGGACCCACCAAAGGTGAACACCTGGCCCTTGGCATCACAATAAAGGCAGAAGTACTAGCTACAGCCAGAACTGATGAGGAGTGCCATGGATCCAAAGTAATGGGATCAGACTATTTCTGTTTCTTTGGATCCAAAGAGGTCAGATCAGACAATTTTGGCATTTTCAGATCGGAGGGTGAAGTCAGATCTCTTTTTGATCTAGATCTAAAAGAATCAGAGGAAGGCTTCAGAGACCTTGACTATGGCTTTAATTTGATGGATTTTTCTCCAGATATAGCCTCCCTGAATGAAGAGGTTAAGAGTCCTTTGAGAAACAATTTATTTTTGTCCTCAACCAGAGCTCTGGGGTTGAACCCATGACATATTCAGCAGTCCTCCTGCAAATGAAGAAGCCCTAAGCAATAAACACAAAATGTGTGGGCATCCGATATCAGACGCTTATGCCCACACTTTATACACTTTTTAAAGCCCACCGGCCCTCTCTGTCACATTTCAAAATAACAGATTGAAAAGAACAAAAAAGTCTATTACTAGAATTACAGTTTTTTTGTTTTATTTTATATGATAAGACAGGTAAGGAGAAAGAAAAAGAAGAAATACTACCAACAATGGCAGATGAGAGCCACCGTTAAAGTAGAAAAGGGAAGGAAACAGGCCAGAGTAAAAATATTAACAATAGTATTTAAGAATTACGTAAAGTAATGTTAAGGCAAATGAAAGGCAATAGCTAATAAAGTGAAGGAAAACAAAGTAGAAATTTTAACTTACCTTGAAAACGCTCGAGAGTAACTGGCAGACCACGTTCACTGAAAATGGCAAACAAGACCTGAGGTACCTGGGGTGGGTGCATTACGAGTAAGGGAAAAGCTTGAGAGTTTTTGGTTGCCACGAGGTTTAGCAATGGCTGAGTCGCATCTGAGGGATCAGATCCGAACCAATCAGTTGAGGACAGAATGAAAATTGATAACACGAGATCTACTATTTTATTCAAAGTTTTATTTTAAAAAATGAGGCATCTACATAGGATCATAGGAAGTTACTAGGCTATTGGCCCAGAGGTCCTTATAAGCCTAGCCACAGCCACAATTTACATTAAGAATGATAGTGGGTAAATGCATTACATCTCTATAGGCATTCCATCCTATGATGCAAAATGTTAGGAACACTTTTCAAGGTCTAAAACCTATACATACCAGACAGTAGACCTCTGCTTGGTATTGAGGAAGCAAGTATGCTTCTAGTTTCCATCTGGAAGCTGCAAGGTCCACCTGCTTGAGATATGAAATAACATTAAACTAATGCATACATTTCTGCAGCACAAAACTTTTCCAGATCCATAAATTCCACCTATGTGGTAAATGGGTCCTAGAAACTATATACTGCACTCAAAATATAGTAAATATGGAGTGAAAGAAATTAACAGAATCGCCAGATACTAGCTTTATGAATTTCAAATACAATTTTATTTGGATTAATTTTCAAGTTTGCCACTGAAAAATGTTCATTAAAATTTCAAAGTATCTCCTTGAATAATAATTTTAATTTCACTCACCTCCCCCCTATGCAAGTCTGTAAGAGGAGCGATATTGTTAGAGAATGTGCAAAGTGTAAATTAAACCCTGATTGAAAAAGCAAGGCTTTAATTAACAGCAATGCCTGCAGAAATACAAATCTGCCACTTCATAAACAACATGTTAAGCTGCCATGAAGCTTGGACATTTAAAAGCATTTTTATGATCATTAAAACAGCATTTTGCTGTATAGAAAGCGTAAAAGTAAAACGAAAAGACAAACTAAATAAAATAGAAAAAAAGTGTTTGGTTATATTTGTGCTTGCACACAAGAGGCAACAGCGAGAGCAAGTAAACTTAAGTGAAAAGCTTTATTACACACACATACATATACATACATATATACACACATATATATATATATATATATATCTATCTATATATATATATATATATATATATATATATATATATATATATATATACACATACATATACACACACACACACACACACACAAATAAATAAAAAAATAATTAATTAATGCATGTGCGTGAGAGAGAATTGGAGTGAGAATAAGAGGGAGACAAGACAGCAATGTCCTTAGTAGCATTTCCTTAACAGGTTTTAAGCTCTTTTAACATCTAGCATGATCAACTGTCAGTTCTGAGTAGTTTACCAGCAAATCCTCCCATCTACAGGGCACAGTAGTGGCTAAATTGGGAAGAGTAAAGAGGCATGGTGGAGGGGTAAGATGGCATCTGCAATAACTTTTAGTTATGTACTTACCATAACTTTAGATGTATGGGATCCATCTCGCCTACATTCTCTACAGATGGGTTCGGAGCCGATCCTCGGCTCCGACTTGGCACGCTATACAATAGAACAAAGTCTCTTATTGGCTGAGTTACCTCATATCCCAGGATGCACCACTACTGCTTCCCCAGATCTTGTTTGTCCGCACACATGCACACACACATAGACTGTTGTTATAACATTGCCCGGTGTTTCAAGAGAGGAAAAAGTACAGTTTTGTACCTACCATAAATGTAGATGTTCGAGGATCCACATTGCTGCAGTCATAACCTGTGGGTAGTCCGCTGTCCTCGGTCGGCCCGAATACCAAAGAGTTAGGCTGGCGTCGGTCATAGTCGCTCAGATCTGACGTCAGTACGCAGTGGTACTAAAGCGCATGACCGACGCCATATCCTCAGTCTTTCTTGCCCCAGATGTCAGAAGGCCTAGAAAAGGAAAGGCCATAGCCAAACATAGAAAATACCCAACCACAAATTACAGAAAAAATAATCACCCCAAAAGCAACACAGCAACCCTAAACTACAGAGGGAAGGAGGGAGGGAATTGGACTGCAGCAATGTGGATCCTCGAACATCTACATTTATGGTAGGTACAAAACTGTACTATGTTCTTCGTCTCACATTGCTGCAGTCATAACCTGTGGGTAGAATCCCAAAGCAAAGGTAAGGGAGGTTGGCCAAATCAAAAGCACTAGGAGCTGCTAACATGCCCTGTAAAACTGCAGTGGCAAACCCAGCCCTAGATTTGGAATAAAGAGGGAGATGGTAATGTTTAGTAAAAGTGTGCACTGAACTCCAAGTAGCTGCCTCCAAAATATCCTTAGTAGCTACTCCCCTTAAAAAAGCAGTAGAAGTGGCAGTAGCCCTAGTGGAATGAGGTCTAATCCCAGCCGGAACCTCCTTTCCATGATGAGAATAACAAAAAGCAATACAATGGCTAATCCACTTAGAAATAGTTTGCTTGGAAACAGGTTTTCCTTGTGAACCCAAGGCAAAAGAAATGAATAATTGTTGAGACTTCCTGAACCCTTTAGTTCTGCTCAAATAATAACGTAACTGCCTGTGAATATCCAAAGAGTGCAAATTTTTTTCCCCTTTATTTTGAGGATCAGCATAAAAAGTAGGCAAATGAATAGATTGGTTCAAGGCCACATCAGAAACAACTTTAGGCATAAAAGTAGGGTTAGTACGCAAGGATACCCTATCCTTGTGAAATATTAGGAAGGGTTCAACTGCCATTACAGCCTGTAATTCAGATACCCTCCTAGCAGACGTAATGGCCAACAAAAAAGCAGTCTTCCAGGACAAAAACTTCAACTCAGATGTAGCTGCAGGTTCAAAAGGAGGTAAAGTAAGCTTTTCCAACACAAAATTGAGATCCCAGGAAGGAGAAGGAGCTCTACGTGGGGGTCTTATATTCTTTGCCCCTCTAAGAAATTGCTTAAACAAAGGATGAGAGAATAATGGTGGGTCACAGTCATAGTGAGCAGAAATGGCTGCAGCATGAACTTTCACGGAGGAGAAAGACAAACCCTTGTCTAATAATTCTGTAAGGTACTGTAGTGTAACACTCAAATTAGGGCGTGAGACATCAAAGCTCTTTGTTGTGCTCCAAAGAAAAAATCTCCTCCATTTATCAGCATAAACTTTTCTTGTACTAGGCCGCCTGCTTCCAAAATGACATTTAAAACTTGGTGAGGAAGCTGCGACCCCCCAGGGTCTAAAACAGAATATGCCAGGCTGTCAGATGCAGGGACTGTATCCTGACATTGAGGAAATGATTGCTTGCCTGAGACAAAAGGTGTGGAATTGTTGGCAAAGGCCAAGGAGGCTCCCGAACTAAACTCCTCAACAAAGGTTACCAGTGCTGACGTGGCCAATCTGGAGCTATAAGGATCATGCAAGGCTTGTCCTGTCTGACCTTCAAGAGCACCTTGGGAAGGAGAGGCAGAGGGGGAAAGGCATAGACGTGAAGGTTGTTCCAACTGAAGGATAGAGCATCCACTTTCCAAGCTCCTGGGTGAAACACCTTTGTGCAATATTTTGGCAGTTGGAAATTTTGTGGGGACGCGAACAGATCTATGTCTGGAGTTCCCCAAGCCACTGTCAACTGTTGAAATACATGAGGATCCAATTTCCACTCGTGGGGGTCCACCAGTTGCCTGCTCAAAACATCTGCTAAGGAGTTCTGTGCTCCTGGCAGAAACCTTGCTTGAAGATGTACCACATGACTGTTGTGTTGTCTGTTTGAATCAACATCTGTCCCGGTTGAAGTAGATCCTTGAAAGCCATCAGAGCAAATTGAACTGCTAACATCTCCTTCATGTTGATATGCAAATGCTGTAGTCTGGGAGGCCACGTGTCTTGAACCCATCTCCCATTGAAATGTGCTCCCCAAGCCATGTCCGAGGCATCTGTCGTTAGGATCTGACTCGCCTCTGGTCGGGTCACAGAGAGTCCCTTGTTTAGGTGACATTCCTGAGCCCACCACAAAAATTCCCTTTGGATGCAAGGTATTATCTGAATGACAGTGTCCAAATCGTGGCAGTAGTCCATACACTTTTGAGATACCATTGTAGCTTCCTCATATGTAGTTTGGCATTGGGAAGTACCAGAATACAAGATGCCATGAACCCCAAGGCTTGAAGGACTGTCCTTGCAGTCAGCCTGGACAGTAGGGATAATTGCTGAAAGTATAGGGGAAGATTTCTTTGTTTGTCCGGGGTCAGAAAAGCCATCTGAGAAGCTGTATTCAGTCTCACACCCAGAAAGCACATGTCCTGAGAGGGTACTAGACTGGACTTTGTTTCGTTCACAGAATACCCTAGGCACCTTAACACTGCCATTACATACTGTAGATGCTGAAGTAACGTGACTTTGTCTTGAGCAAGAATCAGGCAATCGCCCAGATAAGGATAAATTTGTATTCCTCTTAGTCTGAAGAAGGCTATCACAGGAGCCAGGACCTTTGTGAACACCCTGGGCGCAGTAGATAAGCCAAAGGGCAATGCAGAGAACTGATAATGAAAAGTACCAGCCCGAAAACGCAGGAACCTCCTGCAACTGGGCCTGATAGGAATGTGAAGATAAGCCTCTTTGAGATCCAGAGTTACCATCCAGTGATCTTTGCCTAGCAGAGGCAGAAGTTGCTGTAAAGTTAACATCTTGAATTTTGGGATGTCTAGGTATGTGTTGAGAATAGACAAATCCAGAATTGGCCTCAAAGTGTTCCCCTTCTTTGGCACAAGGAACAGGCGAGAATAAAAACCTAGGCCTACTTCTGATGGAGGCACCAACTGAATAGCCCCCATTTTTAAAAGTAAAGAAATCTGTTTGTGAGCCTCCAGCCTTTGCTGAGGAGGTACGTCCGGCATGCCTTTGAAAGGAGGCAAGGTGTGAAAATAAAACTTGTAGCCTCGATCTATAATGTCCAACACCCATTTGTCCTGGGTGACCAAAAGCCAATTTTGCTTGAACAGTGCCAACTTTCCTCCTAGAGGAGCTGCCAGACAGGAGGAATCTGGCAGCTGGAGATACAGGTCATTGGGTCTGTTTACGAAAAGGCTGACCCCTACCCTCACCAGAAGATTGTGCAGGAGAGCTCCATGTCCTAGGTCTGAAAGAACCCTGAGCATGAGCTCTGCCCCTACCACGTCTAGATCTGCCCTTAGACTGGTAATCGGAAGAAGGATATGCCCATCCTTTTGCAGGCCAATTTCTGCTAAACTTAGGGGGCTGCACTTGTAAAAATTCCTTAACTGTCTGCATGGACTTAGCTTTGTCTTCCATTTTCTTCAAAACTGACTCCACAGGAGAACCAAAAAGAACTTCAGATTGGATGGGAGCATCCAAAATTCGAGCTTTAACATGCTCTGACAAATTCTGATCCTTAAGCCAGGCGTGCCTACGAATAACTGAACCAGTGGCAGCCACCCTGGAAGAAGCCTGAAGAGCATCAAAGCCACACTGCAAGGAATGCTTACCGACCTGATCAGAGGCATGAACTAAATCCTGCAATTCCTTACACTCTATACCCTCAGCTAAAGCATCTAGCTTAGATTTCAACTGACTTAACAGAAAATTCTGGTACTTCAGCATATGAAACTGGCAATTCAAAGCCCTCATAGCTAGTGTGGAGGAGGTATACAATTTTTTACCCCACCTATCCAAAGCTCTAGAATCTTTATCCAGAGGAACTGGATTCTTTACTACAGAAGCCCTGACACCCTTAGGTCCCTGGCTAATAGTTTCTGGGTCAGCTCTAGGACTCTTATATAAATATTTATGAGCCTCTGGAACTCTGTAATACCTGTCTGGCTTGACAGGGGCCGGAGGTAAAGAATCAGGATTAAGGGAAGCCTCAGAAAAACATCCTGAACAACATCCAAAACAGGGGAATGGCCAATGGGCCTATGCTGTGGTAAAACAAAAATTCCCTAAGCCTCTTACGAGAATCGGAGAAATCCTGACCTTCCCACTTAAAATGCTCCCTCATTGAATGCAGGGTTTCAGAAAAGAAAAATCCTCTGGAGGAGAAGCAGAAGGACAGGAGTCCTCTGCATCCGAATCAGAATAGGGAGGAAAATCCTGAATGTCCTCAGCTGAAGACTCAGAGTAATCTGAGGAATGCTCCAAACCCTCCACCTCTGTCTCTACCCTAGGCCACTTATCTGGAGGGGCATAGCACCTCTGATTAAAGTAATCAAATCCTCTGCCATTTTCAGCATATGTTTTTAGGAACAGAGCCTGCAGAACTAGGGCTGACGCCTGTGCCAGAAAGACCAGGCCTAGCTTTAGAAGGTGCTTTAGTGACAGAAGTAGAAGGCCTAACAACCTTATGTAAAGAAGGAACTACAGAAACTTGAGAGGCCCCCTCGGCCTGACCTGACTCCTGAGAGGCCAATTTCTGTAATATTAAAGGCTCCCCCTGAGACTCAGCTGAAACCTCGGCTGGATCCACAGATTCCACCGTAGTTTCCAAAGAACCGGCGTCCGCAACGGAAGACTCATCCTGCTTAGACTTCTCTTTTCGCTTCTTAGCGGTAGCGGGCGTCGGAGGATCCGACGGCATGCTGTAGTTGCACCGCTTACCAAAAACAACTCTAGCACAATCTAACCTGTGTTTAATGGTGCGCTTATTGAATCTAGCGCAAAAGCGACACCCGAGTACGTCGTGCTCAGGCCCCAAGCAAGGAATACAGAGAGAGAGTGGTAGTCCCTATGAGGTATCTGTTTCCCACAAGAAATACAATTATTAACTTTTTCTGACATCCGGATTTAACTGAGGCAAGAAAAGACAAAAATATTCCCCAACGGGGTACTTAGCCCAACTTGGTCTTCGGTCTGAAACTCAGAATACGAAAATTTCAGGACGCCGAACGGCACTTGCAAACGCTGCTTCTGCTTCGGACCATGCGGCAAGAAAGACTGAGGATATGGCGTCGGTCATGCGCTTTAGTACCACTGCGTACTGACGTCAGATCTGAGCGACTATGACCGACGCCAGCCTAACTCTTTGGTATTCGGGCCGACCGAGGACAGCGGACTACCCACAGGTTATGACTGCAGCAATGTGGGACGAAGAACATCAGTTGAATTTGGACCGTCCGGTCTCTTCTGGCCTCCAAGGCAGGGGGAAGGAGGGTGGGTTATTAGGAATGTAGGCGAGATGGATCCCATACATCTAAAGTTATGGTAAGTACATAAAACTAAAAGATGTAATGTGATCCTATCTCGCCTACATTCTCTACAGATGGGACAGCGTCCCTAGCACCTAATTCCTGGGTGGCTCACTGGAAAACGGTCCGGAGAACCGTGGAACCGAAGGAAGCTCGACCCCTAGATGCCACATCCAATTTGTAGTGAGAAATAAAGGTGTGTAGAGAAGACCACGTAGCAGCCGCACAGACGTCATTAATAGAGAGCTTGGAATGAAAGGCTGCCGAAGTGGCCATAGCCCTGGTAGAATGAGCTTTCACTGGAACTGCAAGCTCCTTATTTGAAATGCGATAAATATGACTGATACAGTCTCTGATCCACTTGGCAATAGTGACTTTCATGACGCCTTTGCCCAATTTACTGTCCGAAAAGGACACAAACAGTTGATCTGATTTTCGTGCTTGGTGTGTCCTATCCAAATAGAAACGTAATTGTCTGTGCACATCTAAGCTGTGAAAGGTATACTCAGCTCTGTTTGAATACTTAGGGAAAAAAAATGGTAATTCCAGTGATTGTTGCAAACAAAAGTTAGAACAAACCTTTGGTATAAAGGATGGGTTTGGTCTAAGAGATACTCTATCCTTGTGAAATACCAGGTATGGTGGTTTGACACATAAGGCTTGAAGTTCTGAAACTCATCTGGCTGATGTAATAGCAACTAGAAGGGCAGTTTTCCACGAAAGAAATTTTAAGTCACAGGTTGCTGCCGGCTCAAAGGGAGGTGCGGTTAATGCACCTAACACTACGTTAAGGTCCCACGGTGGTGCGGGATGAGATATAGGGGGCTGTAGAAGCCAAGCTCCTTTAATAAAAGCTTTGCACAACTTGTTGCTCATTAAAGGAGGTTCTACGTTCTCATGAAAATTGGAAATAGCTGCCAATTGAACTTTGATGGTAGACACCGAACAACCCTGGCTGAACAGGGAAGTTAAAAACTTGAGAACCTCTGACACCGAGGCTGTCATAGGGTCTAATCCTCGGAGTTGTTCCCAAATAGCAAACCTCTTCCATTTACTGCTATACATCTTTTTAGTAGAAGTCTTGTGGGCCGAGGACAAAATATGCATGACTTCAGGGTCGAAAGAATGGCTCCTAACTATGGTCGGAAGAGGAGTAGCCAAGCTGCTAGCTTCAATGAAACAGAATACGCTGTGATGGCAGCAATACGGATTTTGTCCAATTGAAGGTGATTCCTAAGGAGTTGCCTAGGGAGATAGTGGCTGCTAGAGTTTTTAAGAGTAGATGCCTTGAGGTGGCAGTTAGGAGCCAGTCGTCTAGGTATGGAAACACCTGGAATCCTCACCACTGCCAAACATTTGGTGAACACCCTGGGGGCTGTGGTGAGACCAAAGGGCAGTGCACGGAACTGGAAATGACTGTCTCCTAGGCTGAAGCGCAAGTGTCTCCTTGACGCCTGATCTATCAGAATGTGATAATAGGCGTCTTTGAGATCTATGGAGCACATCCAAACACCCTTCTCCAAAAGCGGGAGAATGGTTTGCAAGGTGACCATCCGGAATTTGGACTTTTTCACTGATTGGTTTAACCTGCTGAGATCCAAAATGGGCCTCAAGTCCCGGTCTTTTTTGGTACCAAAAAGAATCTTGAGTAAGTCCCTGATCCGGCCTGATCTGCGGGGACAGGCTGGATGACTCCTTTTTGAAGCAGCTTTGAAATTTCGATGGCTACCAGATCCCGTTGACTGGGTGGCGGGTCCGGGATTCTTTGGGATGGTGGGTTGAGAGAAGGGAATGGTGTAACCTGCGGAGATGATTCGGAGCACCCATTGGTCTGAGTGATACTTTCCCAGGCCTTTAGGTGCCTCGAAAAACGACCCCCGACTGGCTCCGGAGCTGCACAGTCGGGCACTCCTTCAGGGATGCTGGAAGGAGGAGGAGCCACGAAAGGCCTCGCGGTCTCCAGTGTTGCGGGGGCCTCCGCCGCCTCTGGGACGGCGTCTCCCTGCAAAATTTCCCCTTCCTCGGCTTCTAGAAGGGGAATCGCTCTGCTGCGACGAGTAAGGCTTTTGAGACTTACGGAACCACATTTTCCCTCCTCTTCGAGCCTTGGGATAAGGTCTGAAGGGAGTGGAATTACCCTCCTGTTCGCAGCGAGTCAAAGTGTCCTTTACCTTGGGTCCAAACAAGGAGGACCCATCGAAGGGGGCATCGGCAAAGGAAGACTTAAAGGCCTCCGCAAAGTGACACAGGCATAGCCAGGCTTGTCTCCGTTGAGCAACACCTGTGCCCGCCGCTCTGCTCGCTCCTTCGGCTGCATACGAAATGAGCCTCATGGACGAGTTGGATAGGGAGGACAGGGTAGCCAACTGGGAGTTAACCGTCTGGGCTAACTGCTCAGGTAAGTTACCAGAGACGGTATCCGAAAGTTCCTTGACCAGATCCCTCTGCAGTCTCGTAAAATGCGTCAAGTAGTTCAGAGACCTTAATGTAAAGGTTGCTGAAGCAAGGGTGCGCTTCCGTGCGATCCATGCTCCTAGACTCCTTATTAGGAGGATGGACGGACGTTGAAGCCTCTGCCACATCTTGTTGGGTGGCAGATGCCACCACCAAGGCATCTACAGCCACACCTTTGGAAAGAAAGTCCTTATCAGGGGGTGCCGAAAGGAATTTATTGGGGCGAGCTGGCACCGGATCAACAGAGTCCGGGTGTTCCCACACCCTTGAGAGATCAAATCCAGGAGCTCATCGAAGGCGGAGACACCCAGGAGGCGGAGGGCTGAGCCCGAAGGCCTTGAGGAACACCGACTCCTCAGCAGAAGGGGTTTGGACTGCCAGTCGCCTCGTTGCTTAAGGATTTCCAAGATGTCATAAAGGATACATCCTCCGAGGACGACTTGGGGGACCCTTCCGCATCATCGAGGTCGGTATCCGAGGTGAGAGACTCATCAGGGGAGTCGACGTGCTTCCTCTTGCACTGTCTCTTCCTCGGGGGTACCACCGAAGACGTTTCGGAGGGACCTCCAGGAAGAAGGGAACCCCCGATGGGGGTAACCTCAGGCCCAAGGGCTCCGCTGTCATGAGACAGGGGGATTGCAAAGGAACCAGTCTCCGTGCCAAGGGAAGGTGGTGGTGAGATGGTAGAAGTGGCCAGGGAGGACTTGGCCAAGGCACTCCTCATGGCCTTGAAGGCGGGACCCCCAGAGTCCTGGGAAGGTTCAACCCCCAAGGCCACAACAGCAGTCGGAACTCCCGCCCGGCCTTGAGAGGGAGGCTCGGAACCGAAGGATCGGTCAGCGTCCCGGGGCCGACAGAGGAGGTCCGCGTACCGAACACCGACCCGAAGGGCAGGGTTGGAGTTAGGGTCGGAACCGACCCGACAACCTCCACTGGCTCCACCAACACCGACTCCAATGGCGCCGAAGCTGTTGGAGGAGGAATCGAGATGGCGGGGTGGGAAACCGGCTCCGGAGCCGACTGGGCTGGAGCCGAGATCAACTTTTGAAAGACCGGAGACTGAAAAAGCCTTTGAAGCACCCTGTCTACATCCGAATCAGACATCCTCGACGACCGAGAAGAGACCGACCGGGTCCGAGTCGACTTCTCTGCTGGCTCCGAAAGACTGGGGGACCGGCTCCGTATGGTTTCAAGAAGTATCGGCGCCGAGGGAGATTCCACTACCACTGCAATTTCCCTCGGAGCCGATGTGGACTTCGGCACCGAAGGGGAAGAGTCTGAGCGGACAACTTTCATCGGCTCTGAAGGCAGTGGAGCCGATGGAGATGACTCGCCTCTCGACGCCTGAGCTCTCGGCTCCGAAGCCAGAGGAGTCGAGGCTGGAGACATCGAGGCAGACTGTTCTGCTCTCGGCTCCGAAGTCCGTGGAGCCGACGGAGAAGCCTGCCTTGACTTTTTTGCTGCCGGATCCGATGGGCTGGTCGGAGCCGAACATTTTTTCTTCCTCGACGAGGAAGAAGAAGAAGATAGGGCTTCCTCAAAGAAAGGGGTAATAAGCCCTTTCAAAATCGAGAGGAAAAGGCGTGGCAAACGCTACAGGATTCCTGGAGGTGCTTCAGCCCCAAACAGTATACACATAAAGAATGGTCGTCCGTAATGGACATTTTATAATTGCATTTAGAACATTTTTTAAATCCTGATGGCTTATGTTCCTTCGACATGGCTATCTACTTCAACACTGAACTTCAAAGAGAAAACTAAACACGTAGGCTAGGGCAAGGTCCCTCTAACTTAAACGGGATCACTTACCACCAACAAAAATAATACAATTTTACCACAATTTTCAACTACACAGTCACAGAATAAGTAGCTGTTAAACAGTTCTAACTAAGGCGCGTGGGCAAGGGCAAGGCCCCTCTAACTTAAACGGGATCCTTTACCGTCAAAAAAAATACAATTTTTCCACAAAATTTTTAAAGTACACAGTCACACAACAATAAGTAGCTGTTAAGACAGCTTTCGGGTAAGTTTTAGCGAAATTTCTGACAGAAAAATAATCACTGTAAGTTTTAGCGAAATTTCTGACAGAAAAATAATCACTAAGAGGCACTTAGCTCAGCCAAGTCCGAGACCACGTCTATGCTGTAGAAGCGGCAAACGAGATCTGGGGAAGCAGTAGTGGTGCATCCTGGGATATGAGGTAACTCAGCCAATAAGAGACTTCGTTCTATTGTATAGCGTGCCGAGTTGGAGCCGAGGATCGGCACCGAACCCATCTGTAGAGAATGTAGGCGAGATAGGATCACATTACATCTTGTTTTTTTCACATTCATTTGATCAGAAAGAAATGGGATGTGTATTTACTCAAACGGATTTGCTGCAGGTTTGTGTATGTGCACTCACATTGAGTCATTTCATAACTTGCATTTTGGATGTGAAATACTTTCTCCATCTATAATTACATACGCTATACCAAGTTTGAATCAATTGGCAGAGAAACTAGTTTACAAAAAAGAAAAAAAAAAAAAGTTATGTACTCACCATAATGTTCCACGTTTGTTGTCCAGTATCTCACCTTAAGTCTTGCTGGTTGGGACAGTGTCCCCAGCACCTTTTTCTTGGGTGGCTCAAAGGAATAAACTGTTCAGGAAAGTGGAACCAAAGGATGCCCTGTTCTGGGAGGCCACATCTACTTTGTAATGAGTAATAAAGGTATGAAGGTTAACCCATGTAGCGGCAGCACAAATTGAATCCAATGGAAGTCTGGATTGAAAAGCAATGGAGGTAGATACCGCTCTAGTGGAATACCCTTTGATTTTGCCTGGTGGTTCTTTATTGTGGGAATCATAGACATATGTGATGGTCTCAGTAAGCCATTTGGAAAAAGGTACCTTTTGAGATTGCCAAACCTTATTTTCTAAATAAGAGACAACAAACAATTGCTCTTACTTTATGAATTCTTTGGTCCTATGCAAGTAAAAACGCAACTGTCTAAGCACATCTAGTTGGTGGAGTTTATACTCTGCCTTGCTGCCATAGTTAGGAAAAAACACTAGTAATTCTACATTGGAGATTAAATTAGCTCAAGAACAAACCTTCTGTAAGAAGGAAGGATTTGTTCTGAGGGAGACTATCTATGTGGAAGATAAAATAAGGTGGACGGATAGACAAGGCTTGCAACTCTGATATTCTCCTGGCTGAAGTAATTGCCATCAGGAAGAGAGGGTTTTCCAAGATAAGAATTTAAATGAACATGATGCTGCTTCGAAAGGAGGCACGATCAAAGATGATATACTAGATTGAGATACCAAGGAGGAGGAGGTGCTCTGAAGGGTGGTCTTAACAGGAAAGTACCCTTGAGGAAAGCTTTGCATAGTCTATGGGACATTAGACTAGATCCCAATTCTCCCACATGATAATTAGAAATAGCAGCTAATTGAACTCGAATAGTGGCTGCCGCTGCTACTTGATTAAAGATTTCTGTCAAAAATTCCAGAATTGCAGGTATAGATGCTGTAAAGGAATCTACATGTTTTTTGTTAGCCCAACAAGAGAACCTCTTCCATTTGCTTGCATAAAGTTTCCTAGTCATCTGCTTGTGTGAGGAGACAAGAATGTGACGAACTGCAGGGGATAATTTCAGTCTATCAAACACAGATCACCTGAATCTGGAAAAAGTAACCAACAATAAAAGTATAATATTCCAAAAAGCCAACAACTTGTTGGAATACACACGGCAAAACAACACTTTAATAAAAAAAAGTAAAAATATAAAACATGCGAGTGCTTTCACAGAGTCCTCTCTGCTTCCTCAGACATACTACAGTAACTGCTGCTCTTGTTTAAATAATGATACATCAAGGTCATATCCAATCACTTAACAGCATCTTGATTGAATAAATAAAAGTTAAAGGCATACTGTTAGAAAAATATGTATTTAAATATATGTGAAATGCTAGTTTAAAAGCAAGGTAGTTTATAATGCATTTTATTCTATTAATCATATAACAGAAGGGATAAATTCATGTGTAAATGCAAGCAGCTTCTGAAACTGCAGTGTGCTTTGACCCCTGACCTTGGCAGCTGCCAGCTTAGCAAGCTTAATGTTATGCTTTTCATAAGTGATTATCTGCTGGGTCAGGAAATTAAAATGTGTAAATCTTCCGCTCCTTCCTGATAAGATAACTTGTCCTTGTAAATAATTAAATCTTCCTTTCCTGATGTAGTAACTTGTCCCTGTAAGATAAAAACACAGCTGGTGGGAAAGTGAAACAGTGAACAAAGAGGTGAATTTAAAGACTGAATCTGCTATTGTATTCGAACTGATATGAGACCTTTAAGAAGTAACTTTACAGAAAGACATTATGACTGGCCAGCTGGATAGCAAGGCCGTATTGTATCTAAAGGAAAAGTTTTTTTTAAATGTACTGCATCAGCATTATTAGATGAATAGAATACTGTTAGTAAAAGTGATGTAGATGCCTTGTGACTAACCACGTCAGTAAGGTGGGCAAAACTTGAATGCAAACACTATAAAATATTCTGTACTTCCTGCATCATTGTCAGACAAAATTCTGTACTTGTATGTTTTTTTCCTGCTGGTGTACACTAGTAAACTTTTGAATCTGAACCTCCTGTGTATTGAATTCTGATTTTTTAACAGTTTGGTCCTTCGAGCCGGAATTCCCTTGGTAAGCTGCAGATCAGAGTGTATCGGTGGTCGAATACTGCGCAGGAGAAGTTACCAAAATGGTTCTTCTTGAGTGAAAAGACCTCCGACTGAATTGTTGTGTGTAAAGAGGCTGGCCACTTTCTGATCTGTGGCCGAAGAGCGGAATTTGAACATTTTCAAGACCAGGAGGCTCAGGTAGGAAAAATTTGCCTTTTTTCTGTTTTAGATCAGGGACTAGGTTATAGTATATTGTTGTCAAGATTCGTTTTTGCAGATCAGGGACAAAAGGAAGTACTGTATATTTTGTCATAGATCAGGGTAACAGAATAAGGTAGACAGTTATTCTAGATAAACTGTAAACAGGAACTAAGAATTTGACATCACGTGATACAAAAAGGGTTACGTAACATTTTCTTTGACATGGGTAATCAGTGCACTAAAACCTCATGAGATCCGCCCCTAACCGAAGATGCAAAATACATGCAATTACAGCGTGCTGATAATGTTAGGTATTATACGAAATGGGTTAACAAATATGAATTTGATGGTAAACTAGATAAACTTACACTAGTTAAACTCCTTAAACAGCTTAAATCTGATGCAGGAGGTCAGGCAAAAAAGCAACGCCAACTAGGCATACCTCAAGCACACAGGTGGATTGAGGAAGCAAATCGTAGAGAACAGAAGCTTAAAAATTCAAAAACATTATTTTTAGACAAAGAGGATAATAACTTGGTAATGGCTACAGCTCCTCCTCCTCCTCCCTTGCCCCCTCCCTTACCCTTTTCAGGATATGAAGCGAGTGGACAGGCTGGTCTGCCTCCGCGTTATCCTGAAGTTTCATTAAGACCACAACCATTTGTTAGAGATCCTATTGAGACTAGGTCTCGAACACGTAAAACACATAGGGACACAGAATTATACCAGATACAGAGAACTCTACAGGATGAGAGTGAGGAAGAAATATGCCCACTTATAGAAGTTCCAAATCCTTAGGCAGGACAGGAAGGGCAGGATCCAACACTCTTCGTATATAGACCATGGACACCGGAAGATATCCGGAAGGCTACTGAGGGAATCCCCCATCAGAAAGTTAATTTTACGAAATTTTTAGAAGATTTACAAGGCATGAGGTTAAGTTACCACTTGAATGGGGAAGAAGTAGAAAAAGTAGTAAGACAAATTATAGGTCCAGATTGGCACATGATTTGTGGCACCTGGAATCCTCGTAATGCAGAACTTAGGCCACTCCCACATAGTGACACAGAGTTGACAACAGAGTGAAAGGTCTGACAGACATAATCTCTGAGAAATGGAAACCTAGAGCAGACTGGACTTGCATTAATCAATGCATACAACAGGAAAATGAGACAATAGATGGGTATTATGCTAGATTATTAGAATGCTTTAATAATCATAGCGGTATGTCGGTTCCTGAGAACCAAACAACTGATTCCCCGTATGAACAACAATTAAAAAAATGCATTTTTGAAAGGTTGCATTGCACCTATTAGTAGCTTCATTACGAAGCATATGATAGATCATCGAACAGGGAGGCTACAAGCCTTACTCGAATACGTTAGACATGCTGAGAGACATTTTAATAGTAAAAAGAAAAAGAAGGCACAAGTCTTCACTGCTGAAGACGGAGCTGAAGTATTTGTATTACAGTCAGGTAAAAAGGGCAAGAAGAATGCCCAGGGAAACAAACAGTCTGACAAACAATCAGAAGATTTTGAAGAAAGGAAAAAGAGAGGTGAATGCTTCAAGTGCGGGAAAAAAGGGCATCTAGCTAGGGACTGTAAACAAAATAAGAAAGCAACGACGGAAGATAAAGGGGATGAGAACTGACTATATGATAGTGAGGATACATCATATGAAAGTCAGGAATCACCAGTAACAGCTAGAATAGAAAAGACAAATGCCAATGTAGTAGAAGGAGTAGAGGAAATACAAATTGACTTAGATGAAAATGGAAATGAAATTTTAGATTTAGCATTGTTGAGCCTGGAGCTCTACCTAGCAGATACAAAACCGAAGTGATACTTCTGGTGGAGGGAAGGGAAGTCAAATTCCTGTGTGACTCAGGAGCGTCACGGACTTTGATACACCCCTCCAAATTACCAGAACATTCCGAATCACCTGATTATATATTAGTAAAAGCAGCAAACGGACAGCTATACAGGGAGACGCTCTCCCATGATATAGCAATAACTGACCCTGTTTCAGGTATGACCCAGAGAAGTAAAACAGTTGTGTCTGCAAAGTGTCCAGTAAACCTATTGGGCAGGGACCTTATGCAGATATTTGGCATAGCAGTAGTTCCAACTGTACAAGGTGTGGAGGCACAGAGACAAATGGATACCTTTGTAGTGCGATCGCAGGGTGAAACTTTTTACTGGTACAGCCAGGACCTAGTCACGACTGGTCCAGGGGCAGTAACCGAGGAACTGATGAACGTAGCCATCAGAAAAATCCCCTCCCTTGACACTGATCGACAGCATTTGTTACACTGTACTCTATACTACTGTACCACACCAGGACCTGATAGAGAGTATGAGCAAGAACTGTTTAGAAATCGTGCAACTAGATTGGTTTTGCGTACTCTGTACTGGGATGCTGTGGGGAAAGTACAGTTTTGTACCTACCATAAATGTAGATGTCCGATAGATATGCAACTGCAGTCCTGACATATGGGTTGTCCTGCCTCAGGCAGCCCTTCAGTCGGCTGGATTCCAAAGTCCGGGTCCGGCGTCGGCTGATGTCACCTCTTCCCTGACGTCAGAGCAGCTGGGGTATAAAAGCATCAGCTGGCGCCATCTTCTTCAGTGTTTCTTGCCCCAGATGCCAGGTGCCCTCCAGGGGAAGGCTAAATTTAGAGAATGGATAAAATTCCAGACATGCACAACAGTAATAAACAGATACACCATAAATACTATCCCCAGCTAATATGAAAAAAGATAATTACAGAACTGCAGTTGCATATCTATCGGACATCTACATTTTTGGGTAGGTAAAACGTGGTAGGATCTAAGATAATGATGGTGTAGCTATAATGCCCTGCAGGACTGCAGAAGCAAAGCCTGCTCAGGATCTGGAATATAAAGACAGGTTGTAATGCTTGGAAAATGTATGCACGGAGCTCCATGTAGCAGCTTCTATGTCCTTTGTAGCCACCCCTCTTAAAAAGGCTGTGGAGGTGGCTGTAGCTCTGGTGGAGTGTGGCCTGATATTGGCTGGCACACCTTTTCCATGGAAAGAGTAGCAGAATCTGATGCAGTTTCCAATCCATTTTGAAATTGTTTGTTTGGAAATTGCCTTCCCTTGTACTCCAGGAGCGTAAGCTACAAATAGTTGGTCAGACTTTCTGTTGGCCTTTGTTCTATCCAAGTAATAGCGCAACTGTCTGTTTATGTCCAAAGTATGCAGAACTTTTTCTCCTTTATTTTGAGGATTGGGAAAGAAAGTAGGCAGGTGAATTGCTTGATTTAGAGAAACCCTGGATATCACTTTTGGCATGAAAGAAGGACTGGTTCTTAAAGAGACTCTGTCCTGATGAAAAATGAGAAATGGGGGTACTGTCATAAGGGCCTGTATCTCCGAGACTCTTCTTGCTGAAGTAATTGCCAACAGGAAAACTGTTTTCAAGGAGAGAAATTGCAATTCTGAAGATGCAGCTGGCTCAAAAGGTGGAAGAGTTAATTTTTCCAAGACGAAATTGAGGTCCCACGCAGGCACTGGTGGTTTTCTTGGAGGTTTGATATTCTTTATCCCCCTTAGAAACTGTCTTAGCAAAGGGTGTGAAAACACAGGTGGATCACAGTTGTATTTTGCTGAAATTGCTGAAGCGTGTATTTTTATGGAAGAATATGAAAGGCCATTGTGAAACATTTCTGCCAAGTATTCTAGAATCTGTGGGATGTTCATTACTGATGCATCCTGACCCTTGTTGGCATTCCATATGTTGAACCTCTTCCATTTGGCTAAATAAGATTTTCTGGTGGAAGGCCTGCGTGTTTCCAGTAGGATCTCTTGAACTTTTTTTGGAGAGAGAAATATGGGTAGAAGTCATGTAACCCTCCAAGCTGTCAGATGCAATGTTTGCAGGTTTGGATGAACAGTCCTGTAATTGTGCTGAGTTATAAGCAGAGGCCATAGAGGCAGGGGCCACGGCTTGGTGCGAGTTATGCTCCTTAGTAATGGGTACCAGTGCTGTCTTGGCCAGTCTGGAGCTATCAAAATGCCTTTCGGTTGTTCTGCTTTGATCTTCAGTAATACCTTGGTCATTAATGGTAGAGGCAGGAATGCATAGATTGTTAGAGAATTCCAGCTGAATGAGAGAGCATCTATTCTCCAGGCTTGAGGATGGCGAGTCCTTGAGCAGAACTTTTGCAGATGATGATTGTGGTGTGAGGCAAAGAGATCTATGTCCGGCCTTCCCCATGCATGGGTTATTTGTGAAAAAATGTCTGTATGCAACATCCATTCGTGGGGGTCCATAATGTTTCTGCTTAGACTGTGCGCCAGAATATTGTCCTTGCCTGGAACAAACTGGGATTGCAACTGTAAGTTCAGTTTCAGGGACTTTTCCCAAAGAGTCATTGTTAGTCTGCAAAGGGGGTAAGAATGGGTGCCTCCCTGCTTGTTTATGTACCACATAACAGTGGTGTTGTCTGTCTTTATTAGCAGATGACCTTGTTGAAGAAATTTTCCGACGGCCTCGATTGCATGAATCACTGCCAGCATCTCTTTTTGATTGATGTGCAGATGCAATTCCCGGGGAGCCCATTGCCCTTGAATGCATCTGCCCTCCATGTACGCCCCCATCCATGATCTGAGGCATCTGTTGTAATGGTTTGGCTTGCTTGAGGTTTGTTGAAAGGCATGCCTTTGTTTAGCTGGCTTGCTTGTGCCCACCACAAAAATTCCTTTTGTAGACATGGAATGAGTGGAATAGTTGCTTCTAAGTTGTGACTGTGTTGAGACCATAGGCTTTTTAGGTACCATTGTAGTTTTCTCATGTGTAGTTTTGCCAGTGGAATTAGGAGAATGCAAGATGCCATGAAATCCAGGGCTTGCAGGATTTTCCTTGCAGTCATCTGGGTGTGCTTTGCTAGGCTTTTGAAGTAATCTGGTAATTGCTCTTGTTTTTCTTCTGTGAGGAAAGCCATTTGTGAATTTGTGTCCAGTTTGGCTCCTAGGAAAATTATTTGTTGGGATGGCAGTAGTCTTGATTTTTGAATGTTGACTGTGTATCCCAAAGCCTGCAGTAAAGTGAATGACATAGTCCAAGTTTCTTATCAAGGCTTGCTGGCTGTCCGCCTGAATAAGGCAGTCGTCCAGATAAGGGTATATTTGTATCCCCTGAAGTCTGCAATGTGCAATTACTGATGCCAGGCATTTAGTGAATACTCTGGGCGCAGTAGATAAGCCAAAAGGCAATGCTGAGAATTGATAATGCTCTGACCCTGCAAGAAATCTGAGGTATCTTCTGCAGCTGTGTCTGATTGGGACATGCAGGTATGCCTCCTTGAGGTCCAGAGTAACCAGCCAAGACCCCTTGCCCAACATGGGAAGAAGTTGCTGTAACGTCAGCATTTTGAATTTTGGCACAATGAGAAAAGTATTTAGAGCGGACAAGTCCAGTATAGGTCTCCATTGCTTTTCTTTTCTTGGAACAAGGAACAGTCTTGAGTAGAATCCCTGGCCTTGTTCCTGAGGAGGAACCTTTTCTATTGCTTTGATTTGTAGCAGCTTTGAAACTTGTATAAGTGCCTCTGCCCTTTGATTGTGTGGCAGGTTTGGCATGCCTTGTCTCGTTGGTAAGGTATGGAAGTGGAACCTGTAACCTTTGTCTATTATGTTCAAAATCCATCCGTCCTTTGTAAAAATGTGCCAATTTTTTGAAAATAAGGATAACTTTCCACCTAAAGGAGCTTCTCTTTAAACCTTGGTCGGCGGTGTCAAAGGCAAGTCATTGTGATTGTCCCTGTGGAGCAGTGGGAGTCCTTGCGCCACTTCTCTGATTAGTTGGTTGCCATTAGCGGCCCCTGTAGGAGCCTCGGTTTTGCCCTCTACCTCGAGCACGCCTGTTTTTCCCATTTGAAACTTGTCAGTGTCTGGAAAGGACCAATTCTTTGAAGGCCAATTCCTGCTGAACCTTGGTGGCTGAACCTGGAGGAAATCTTTGACTGTTTGTACTGATTTAGCCTTTTCCTCAATTGATTTCAACACATCCTGTGCATTAGCACCAAATAGCTTGTCTTTTTCCAGAGGTGCATCTAGAAGCTTTACTTTAACAAAATCTGGCAATGACTGTTCTTTCAACCAAGCATGTCTACGTATAACGGCCCCTGTCATAGCTGCCCTACATGAAGCTTCCAATGCATCATAACCACACTGAAGAAAATGATTGCTAACCTGCTGAGTGTTACGAACCAAATCCTGCAAAGCCTTTCTATCTAAAGGCTCAGGAGAGGCTAACTTTTTCTGCAAATCATCCATCAGAAAATCCTGATACTGAAACATATGAAAAAGACAGTTAAGAGCCCTCATGGCAAGGGTGGTAGAGGTATAAACTTTCTTACCCCACCTCTCCAGGGACCTAGCTTCCCTGTCTGCAGGCAAAGGATTCTTGGTCGTGGAAGTGGCCACTCCTTTGGGCCCCTGAGAAATAGTTTCTAGATCAACAGAGTGGGCCTTAAAGAGATGCTTATGAGTTTCAGGAACCCTGTAATATCCATCTGTCAGGCTTGACAGGAGCAGGAGGGAGAGAATCAGGAGAATTACTGGAGTCTGAGTACACATCATCCAGTACATCTAACACTGGGGGAATAGCTAAAGGCCTGTGCTGTGGTAACTTAAGGAAGGTTCGAAGCCTTTTCCTGGAGTCCGAGAAATCCTGGCCCTGCCACTGAAAATGCTCTCTCATGGAGTGTAGAATTTCCCCGAAAGAAATATCCTCAGGAGGAGAGGCAGAGGGAATGGATTCATCTGCATCAGAATCCTCGTAGGCCAGGAAGGGTTCTTCCTGGGAATCTGAAAGGCCTGACTCACCAGAGGCTTCATCTGAAGAAAGGGTATCTGTCTGCTCAACCCTAGGCCTTTTGTCTGAAGGCGGCTGAGAACCTCTGTCTGGATGAGCCTGGGAGCTCCTGATTAAAGAAACTAGATCTGCAGCTAAAGACATAATCTGTTTATCCGAGGTGGGAGTCTGAGAAAAAGATTTAGGAGGGTGAGACTTAGCCTGCCTGGCAGCCTTAGCATGTGTGTAGGCCTTGATGGACAGACACAGGAGGCCTAGCTGCCCCACGTGCTGGAGTAACTTTGTCCACCGGTATGGTGTCAGGCAAGTCTTGGGCTTTGGTTTCAGGAGGAAAAACAACAACCGGCACCGGTGAAGCCTCCGGGGCCGAAGTGTGCGGTAAAGTGGTGTCATCGGCCTGGAACGGTTGAATTACCGCCTCCGAAGAGACGGATGCACTCGCGGTAGGCTTAGGCGTGGTGTCGGTGGAAGTCGCGGGCCACGAAGGCCGGTCCCGGTCCTTCCGTTTTTTGGAAACGTGCGCAGTCGGAAGTTCCGATGGCATGATATAGGAGTAATTTTCCCCAAAAAAGTTTTCAGCAAATTCTGCCCGGCGCCTAAGTGTGCTCTTGTTGAAGCAAGCACAGGCAGCACAGGCCGAGACGTTGTGGTCCGGGCAGAGGCGGGAAGGCAGTAAGAATGGAAGTCCTTATGAGGTATTTGTTTACCACAAGACAAACAATTATTAACTTTTTCAGTTTTGTCTGACATCGGCTGAGGCAAGAAAAGGTTCCCCAATGGGGTACTTAGCTTTTTGATGACTTCGGTATCTGAAAACACAGGAGCTGGCCGACCGGCACTTGTGAACTGCTTCTGCTTCGGGCACCGCGCTGCAAGAAAGACTGAAGAAGATGGCGCCGGCTGATGCTTTTATACCCCAGCCGCTCTGACGTCAGGGAAGAGGCGACATCAGCCGACGCCGGACCCGGACTTTGGAATCCGGCCGACCGAAGGGCTGCCTGAGGCAGGACAACCCATATGTCAGGACTTCAGTTGCATTCTTGAAGGACATCAGTGTAGTTAGCTGTTCATTACCTCAAGAATTCCTAGCATTGTATAGATCAAATCGGTTGCCACATGTCAGCTTGACAAAGAATAAAAGTGTTAAATGGGCAGACTTAGGAGAAAAAGTAACAAGATGGGAGAAACAGACTGATTTAGGACTGTCAGAACAAGGGATACAAAAACTGAATTGGTTGACACAGACACATCCAGCTGTACACTTGCAATCTAGCGAGGACAGCTGATTAGCATTTTTATTAGAAGAAGAAGAAAAGATCTTATGTGAAATTCCGACAACTCTCTGGTCAACAGGCAAGTCAGATGTAGGACTTATTCGAACAGCAGGACCAGTTACAATTACCCCAAAGTCAGCTTTTAGACCACAGAAAAGACAATACCCTTTGAGAAAGGATGCAGAAATAGGAATTAAGCCTATAATAGCAGCATTACTCAAAGTAGGAGTACTGGTAGAATCTCCTGATTCACCATAATACACCCCTATTTCCTGTTAAAAAAGCAAACGAGGAATGGCGGATGGTACAAGATTTACAAGCTGTAAATAATGCAGTAATACCTAGAGCACCTACGGTGCCAGACCCACATACTTTGTTAAATGATTTAGAACCGCAACAGAAGTATTTCTCTGTGGTAGATATTAGCAATGCTTTCTTTTCAATACCTATACATCCTGATAGTCAATATTGGTTTGCATTTACATTTCAGGGTAAAAGGTATACATATACTCGACTACCACAGGGATATTGTGAGAGCCCAACAATTTTTGCACAAGAAATGGCTAGCAACCTGGCAGGGTTTACCCCACCGGGAGGTAGTCAAATTCTACTTTATGAAGATGACATCTTGCTAGCAGCCCCCACCCAGCAACAGTGCAGGGAGGATACTGTAGCATTATTGAAATGTTTAGCAATACAAGGACACAAAGTAAACAAAAATAAGTTACAACTTTGGAGAAAACAAGTTAGATACTTGGGATATGTAATATCCAATGAAGGTAGAATACTAGAGGAGGAAAGAAAAACAGCGATTTTTGCAAGCACCCAAACCAACAACCAAGAAAGAAATGATGTCTTTCTTAGGTACAACTAATTTTTGTCGGAGCAGGATACCAAATTATGCTTTGGAATCTGCTCCACTGACTGACTTGATATATAAGACACCAATGGCAGCACAAGACATTTTACAATGGACAACAGAAGCAGAAAAGGCTTTCTGCAGGTTGAAGCAGTTGATAGCTTCTTCATTAGTTTTAGGACTTCCAAATTATCACAAACGGTTCTTTCAGACCGTAGACTGTAAGCAAGGTACATGACGTCAGTGTTGACGCAGCAACATGGGGACAAGCAACGCCCCATAGCTTACTATTCATCACAGTTAGACCCAGTGGTGCGATTTGCCTCACTGTGTACAAGCAGTAGTTGCAGCCGCAATGGCAGTACAGGCTTCGGCCTCAGTGGTGTTATTTCACCCTCTCACATTGAGAGTGCCTCATGCAGTTGCAATAATTTTACTGCAAGAGAAAATGGCATACCTTTCTCCTGCTAGACATCTTTCATGTATGACTATACTGCTGAGTCAACCTCATATGACAATTGAACGATGTACGACATTGAATCCATCAACATTACTTGCAACTCCTGCGGAGGGCACACCACACAGCTGCCTGCAGGAAATTGAACAGTTAGCTTTACCTAGACAAGATCTTACAGATATGCCCTTATATAATGCTGAGGTGATATATTACGTGGACGGCTCATGCACAAGGGGTCCTACAGGGAAGAATCTGGTGGGATATGCAGTAGTTACAGACACTGAAATTTTAGAAGCTCAATCCTTACCACACAACTTATCTGCACAAGCAGCAGAGTTGATAGCTTTGACGAGAGCATGTACTTTAGCAAAAAACAAGTGTGTAAACATATATACTGACAGTCAGTATGCTTTTTCTACAGTACATGTATTTGCACAACAATGGAAAAATAGAGGAATGATAACATCCAGTGGAAAACCTATTAATCGTGCACAATTTATTTTGGAGCTATTAGAATCTATTCAGTTACCTACCAAAGTAGCTATTTGTAAATGTGTAGCTCATACAAAACAACAGGATAAGATTTCAAAAGGCAATGCACGAGCTGATGCAGCTGCAAAGCAAGCAGCCTGAGACTCAGAAACTTTACTTTTAAATGAGGAATTACAACCCTCTGAGATTTTAGATTTAGACATGTTAAAAACAATGCAGACACTTGCTACAAAAGCAGAAAAAACAAAAATGGGTAAAACGAGGTGCAATTCTTGAGAATGGACTGTACATTTCCAAAGAGAAAAAAAAAAATATTGCCGTCTAATTTATTTAGATATGCAGCTTTGTTGAGCCATGGGCAGAGCCATGTCTCAACAGGGGGGATGGTACAGTTAGTAAATCGAATATTCCAAACATATGGATACATAAACTACACAAAAAAATTTTGTGCAGCTTGTCATACTTGTAACAAGCACCATGCACAAGGAGCATTTAAAACCAAGCAAGGAAGTTTTCCTATACCACCATACCCGTTCCATACTATTTGTATGGATTTCATAGAATTGAATACATGTGAAGGGAAGAAGTTTTGTTTAGTTATTGTAGACATGTTTTCTAAATGGGTAGAAGCTTTTCCAACCATAAACCCGGATGCAGCAACAGTGGCAAAAGCCCTGATAAAAGAAGTAATCCCTAGATTTGGCATTCAGGAGAGGATTTATAGCGACAATGGCACACATTTTGTGAATCAGACGATTCACCAGCTTGGGAGATTTTTTGGCATCTCCTTAAAGAACCATTGTGCCTACCACCCACAGTCAGCAGGACTGGTGGAAAGGTACAATGGTACCCTAAAAAGTAAACTTAGGAAGCCAGTAGAGGAGACCCAAAAGAATTGGATATACTGTCTGCCTTTAGCACTGCTGAGTATGAGAATGGTTCCAAATGTAAAGGGTTTGACTCCCTTTGAAATAGTTTTTGGGAGAGCATATTATGTGTCATGCCTGCAGAGCAGGAGGCTGACAGTTCGTTAGCAGAATATATGAAGAAATTGTTAAGGAATAAGTCTGGTTTGCAGTTTAACTCTTTTTCAGATAAGGAACAGACCAGACCGGTGGAAACAGTCGTGGGCCCTGGAAGTTGGGTGTGGCTGAAAGTGACAAAAAGGAAAAACTGGGTGAGTCCAAAGTGGGAAGGTCCATACCAGGTTCTGTTGGCAACGCCTACTGCAGTTAGAGTGGCCGAGAGGACGTCCTGGGTTCATTTGACGCATTGTAAACCGGTAAAGAACTTTCAACTTGATAAAACCTTTGAGACTGATACACAACCAGACCGAGCTGGCCAAAAACAAAGCGAATAGAAGTTTAGATCAACCCCAGAGATGTTCCATAATCATTTTGTTGTGTGTACATTTATTAACTGTAATTGTGACAATTTTTCTCTTGCTGTGGTTCATCCTACACACAACCACACAAGTGAAAGTGGGAAGGCGTGATGAAACGTCTATAGACTGGCATCCAAATTTTAACACATACCTGGCCATGAAACGTGTGTATGCAGAGACTATGAACATTTCAAATTGCTGGGTTTGTACAGCTATACCAACAGCATATGGAGGACTGATAATGTCCGCTGTCCCTTTGGGGATAAATGAGACTTGGGAGAATTTACTTTTCGACACAGGAACTGTGAGATCACAGGACAAAATAGCTTTATTTTTACCTGTCACACAAAAAGGAGTTGTATGTTTCTATAAAAATTACACCCTCCAGGTGGGCTGGAGCAATTGTAATATAACCATATCTTACCGATGTTATATTAAGAATGGTAATGGCAATACTTTTTGCAATACCAATTATGACTCGTATTTGAACTCATTGAAAACGACTATGAGTGACATTCAAAAAAATCCAGTTTTGTTTAAACAATTGTCAGTTATAGATCAAAAAATGTTTCATGCAGGGCTGATGCGTATTAGTACTAAAGTAGAAAACTGTTATTTTATTTGTGGGAAAAAGGCATTGTGGGAAAAAGGCATATAAATGGTTACCTGAGAATTGGTCCGGCAGTTGTTTTTTGGGTTACTTGGTTCCGGCAATAAGACATACTGCAGAATTACCTTTGGGTGAGATACGAAACGTAAGGGAAACGGCTCGAAAATTTATTTGAAGGTCCAATTAAGAAACCTGTGAATCCAGCTGAGAAGATCGAAGCTGGTTGGAAAGACCATAATTCAGTAAAAGACAAAAGTGAATAGACTCATATGGACTTGGGTGACAGTGTTATATCCTGGGCAGGAATACTACCAGCCTATGGAGCAGTCAAATCGATCTGGGAGCTGAGGAAGTTGTTGAAACTTCTCAAAGTAATGAGTAATGAGTAATGCAACTTTTTCCACCCTAGAATTGGTGACTGATGAACTGAATGCAATGAGAACTGTTGTGCTACAAAATCGGATGGCTCTTGACTTCACCCTAGCGGCGAGAGGTGGTACGTGCGCTTATCAAAGAAGAATGCTGTGCTTTCATCCCTGACAATCGCCACGAGATAAATCACCTAGAGGTAATTCAGCAAGTATCAGCCATGACTGAACCAGGCCCAAACCCACTGATGGACTTTTTCCAGAATCTGTTTGGGGGGTGGGGTTCCATCCTAATGAACATTCTAATTGCTATTTGTGTGGGTATACTCCTAATAGGAGCATGTGTTTGCTGTGGAATTCCCTGCATGAAAAGATTAATCAAAGATTTTGTTGATGTATCTGTTACTGAAACTTTCTACCAAGATATTGAAATTGAAAGATTGATTTCAGATGACGCTTTTTCTGAAGTATAGATTAAATGACTCACCTAGCTGAAAATCCTGAGTGGGAAAGGCTAGGAGATGAAATGACACTATGCATACTTCAAAATAGAATAAAAAGTATTAATAGGGGAAAATGTTAGAAAAATATGTATTTAAATATATGTGAAATGCTAGTTTAAAAGCAAGGTAGTTTATAATGCATTTTATTCTATTAATCATATAACAGAAGGGATAAATTCATGTGTAAATGCAAGTAGCTTCTGAAACTGCAGTGTGCTTTGACCCCTGACCCTGGCAGCTGCCAGCTTAGCAAGCTTAATGTTATGCTTTTCATAAGTGATTATCTGCTGGGTCAGGAAATTAAAATGTGTAAATCTTCCGCTCCTTCCTGATAAGATAACTTGTCCTTGTAAATAATTAAATCTTCCTTTCCTGGTGTAGTAACTTGTCCCTGTAAGATAAAAACACAGCTGGTGGGAAAGTGAAACAGTGAACAAAGAGGTGAATTTAAAGACTGAATCTGCTATTGTATTCGAACTGATATGAGACCTTTAAGAAGTAACTTTACAGAAAGACATTATGACTGGCCAGCTGGATAGCAAGGCCGTATTGTATCTAAAGGAAAAGTTTTTTTTAAATGTACTGCATCAGCATTATTAGATGAATAGAATACTGTTAGTAAAAGTGATGTAGATGCCTTGTGACTAACCACGTCAGTAAGGTGGGAATAACTTGAATGCAAACACTATAAAATATTCTGTACTTCCTGCATCATGTCAGACAAAATTCTGCACTTGTGTGGTTTTTTGCCTCCTGGTGTACACTAGTAAACTTTTGAATCTGAACCTCCTGTGTATTGAATTCTGATTTTTTATTTAACACATACACTATACAAACACTATATAAACAATAAATCATATAAATAGTGAACTAAAATATATGTAAAAAACTTTAAAAACATGCTCTATAGAATTAGATAGTGGTAAAACTGTAAAATATATGTACAATTAGACAATGTGACCAAACATAATAATCAATGTTTCAAAGCCCTGTTCCCACGAAAAAGTTTCAGTGAAATCTTACTATTTAGTCCAGGTGGTCTGTCAGCCTGAAGCCTAATTATCCATTCTTGTTCCGAGGCTTCGGTTTTGTTGTTCATGTTCCCACCTCTTTTATTATCTTGTATGATATGTAACACTAGAAACTTGAAGGTGTGTGCGGCTCCCTCCTTTATAACATGCATCGCTAACGCACTTCTCTTTTTTATTTTTAATGTCCCTTACATGTTCTAGGACTCTATCTTTGAGTAGCCGATTAGATTTGCCTACATAGTAGGCTGGGCATTATGTACAGAAACCAAAATATACAACATTCTTACTATAACAGTCTGTATAAAAGCGTGCATCAATGCTGAACTTTCTAGTCAGGTGTGTATACTGCTCCCCTCCAAATATGAAGGGGCAGGCTGTACACCTTCTACATGGAAAGGTACCTAGCCTATCAGACATTGCATAGTGGTCTCCATCTAACTAGAGAATGATGTATTACGTTTTCCATTAACATTTGCAAGTAATATCAGTACAGTCTGTGATATAATTAAAAATAATTGGGGCATATTGTTAAATGTGGATGAACTAGAAGGTGTTATAGGGGCTACACCATTGTTTACCTTCAAAAACAACATGTCATTAAAACGACAGTTGTGCTATAAGAAGTTAGATGGACACCACTATGCAAGGTCTGATAGGCTAGGTACCTTTCCATGTAGAAGGTGTGCAGCCTGCCCCTTCATATTTGGAGGGGGGCAGTATACACACCCGACTAGAAAGTTCAGCATTGATACACGCTTTTATACAGACTGTTATAGTAAGAATGTTGTATACTTTGGTTTCTGTACAAAATGCCCAGCCTACTATGTAGGCAAAACTAATCGGCTACTCAAAGATAGAGTTCCTAGAACATGTAAGGGACATTGAGACAAATGCGTTAGCGATGCATGTTATAAAGGAGGGAGCCACAAACACCTTCATGTTTCTAGTGTTATATATCAAACAAGATAATAAAAGAGGTGGGAACATGAACAACAAGACCGAAGCCTCAGAACAAGAATGGATAATTAGGCTTCAGGCTGACAGACCACCTGGACTAAATAGTAAGGTTTCACGGAAAATTTTTCTTAGAAACAGGGCTTTGAAACATTGATTATTATGTTTGGTCACATCTTCTAATATCTGCACATATATTTTACAGTTTTACCACTATCTAATTTTATAGAGCATGTTTTTACAGTTTTTTACATATAATTTTTAGTTCACTTTTTATATTATTGATTGTTTTATAGTGTGTTTGTATAGTGTATGCCTTTAACTTTTATTTATTCAATCAAGATGCTATTGGATATGACCTACATGTATCATTATTTAAACAAGAGCAGCAGTTACTGTAGTATGTCTGATCAAGCAGAGAGGTCTCTGAAAGCGCTCACATGTTTTATATTTTTACTATTTTATATTAAAAGTGTTGTTTTGCCGTGTGTATTCCAACAAGTTGTTGGCTTTTTGGATAATTTTGGTTGCCTGGCTAAGATTGGAAGTGGAGGAGCCAAGCTGTCAAGCTTGAGGGTGTGGAGGGCAGGATGAAGCGTTCCTGTCTGATGCGTCAGACGATCAGACACTGGGTCCAAGATCCATGGGTCCTCCTGAAGGTGGGGCCAAAGAAAGGGGAACCAAATCTGACAAGGCCAGTATGGCGCAATGAGAATTAACCTGCGACAACTTTGCTTTCTGGATAACCTTTGAAATCAAGGGAAAAGGGGGAAGGCATAGAGAAGTCCCAGGGGCCAATTGTGAACCAGTGCATCCCTCAGTGACTCTCCCGGAGAGAAGATTATGGCAAAGTAGTTGCTGCATTTGGTATTGAAGGGAGTGGCAAAAAGGTCACAGCAAGGCTGGCCCCATTTGCGAAAAATCCGATTCGCAACTTCCTGATTGAGGGACCACTCGTGAGACATGAGAAATCGCTCTGCTTGAGAGAAGGGGGGCGTAGCCAAGGATGAACACAGGATAGCAGCAGATTTCTTCAGCTCCACCAATTTCATTACACTGACAGGAATTAATTACTTAAAAAATTAATTTTTGAAGTAATTTTCTTTCTAAACAAGTTTGTTTTATATAGTTCTTGAACTATATCTAAAAAAGAAAGGAAATTTTAACAATATTCCTGTCAGAAATCACTTTGGAAATTTTCCTGTCAGTTTATCAGTCTGAAATGAGTTCCAGTAAGACAAATTCTCAAGACTCCAGCATCAAGAAAGAACTTCAGTCTCTGATAACTATAATCCAGCAACTTACTGCTAAGATGGATAAAATGGATACTAAAATAGATACCTTCATAGAAAAACTACAAAACAAATAGACTTGTTACATATAGACCTGCAACAACAGAAGATCCAGATGACAGGCATAGAAGAAGCTGTGAATGACATGGAAAATAGAATCCAAGAAGAGGAAATCAACATTGAGTTTCTGCTGAAACAAAATACACATTTACAAACAAAGCTGGATGACCTGGAAAATAGATCTAGGCGCAACAACATTAGGATTTTTGGACTGCCAGAAAATATTGAAGGTAACAATATTACTTCTTTTTTAACAACATGGCTCCCTAAAACTTTAGACTTACCAGAAGCATTATCTTTTGGTATCGAAAGAGCACATAGATCTATAGCTAATACTAACTCTAACAAAAACTATCCTAGATCAGTTATAGTTAGACTTCTATCATCTTTTGATAAAGAGATGGTTCTTAAATCTGCTTGGGCTAAAGCTCCTGTTAAGATTAATGAGACAACTGTGCGTTTTGACAATGACTATTCTTCCTTGGTAATAGCTAAAAGAAAAGTTTTTCTGCCACTAATAAGGAAGCTTAAAAAAGCACAGTTTAAAACATACCTTCTGTTTCCTGCCAAGCTAAAAATCTTCCTTCCTGATGGTCCTAAAATTTTTGATGACTTAGACTCTGCTTTACTGTTTATCAAAAAATAAGATTTTGGATAAAATAGAGGAAATGGAATGGGCTAGTCCTTCATTAAAGAGACTGGCAACTGAAACTTAAGTGGAAGACTTCAGAGAAGAAGAGACTAAAAACAAATGATTTGTTCTATGTTTTTTTTCTTTTTTTCTCTCGTCATTTTACTTCATTATTAATCTTTTAAATATAGTTCCTGCATTTCCAGAAAGCCACAAATATTCTGAAAAGATTTAATCAAAGTTATTCTCTGTGTGCAAAGAAATGTTTTGTTTCATAACCAGTCAAAATATCTGAGGAACTAATAACAAGCTATTATTCAATTTGTTTCTCTTTCTGAAAAAGAAGTAAGGTCAGTAATTTGATACATTTTTTCTTTTTTTCTCCTTTTCTTCTTTTCTTTGTTTAAACAATGACATTCTATTTAGATTATGTAGTGGGTAAAGGGTGGGGAGGGCAGGGAGAAGAGTAATGAAAATATGATTAATAGAATAATAACATATTTATTCCTTGTAAAAGTTTATATGTTCTTCAAATGCTATTCCTAATTATACTTTCTTGATTATACTGCTTATGCTTGTTTGTAAATAATCTGTCATGCTTTAACTAATAATAATTAGAACTAAATAATAGTAAATAATATGTTTTATTTTTAACTCTATTAATATAAACAGTAAGTAATATTCCATTGTATATACTTCTTATAGCTTTCTCTTACATTTTTATTTCTGCTTTACACTCTTTTATTTTCTACTCTCTTTTTCTTTTCTTTATTCTTTCTCTTTATTTTTTTTATTAATATATAGAAATGCTTTTGATCATATAGACACAGTAAATAATAAGATTTGCATAAAAATTGAGTTGGGACAAAAATATTGAGTTTTATTACTTATTAATAACTTTGGGCTTAATTTCACTTACATAGAGGCTGTAATAACCTGTAAAATACATTGCAAAGGTTTTGTCATGTTTAGATGCATTTACACTGCTAAATGAATGTTTGTCACTAGTTTTAACAAGTTTCCGCCAAAATGTTAAGGAGACAATCTGGGATGTGGGCTACCTCATGAACAGTGTCCTCGAGTTGTTTCAAAAGCTTCAACTCTCAGAATTCTCACAGAGAAGCTGAAAGCAGTCAATCTGACCTTTGACCCAGATATCACACTGACACATTGCAGATTCAGGAAGAACACTCTACCAGGAAGTAGAACTGATGCAAATGCGACTATGTGAAGGAAAATGAACTCTTTAACATCTAAATGTGAGTTATTTTATATAATTACTTAAATATCTATGTTATAATTCATAAAATATGTCAGTTATAATGATTTTAAATGATGCAGTTTCTTGTAGTAAGTAAATGTCTTATTTTAGAAGGTATAGAAAATGAAACATTTATTCAAGTGTTTTTGAAAATCTACTTGACTGCAGCATACTAATCTGTGTTAAAACTTATGTTCCAAACATATACATTACTATAACTCATTTAATTCATCTGATTGACAAGCATAAATAACTTTATAACTCTATTCTGGAAGAAATTGTCATGTGATATATTTTAAAGCAGTAATATAGACATACAAAATACAGATGGCTTTTTACAATAATGCAAGTGTTTCTGAGAATTTGCATAACTATGCAGTATGATTTATAACAATTTCTATAAATATAATATTTTATTCTATTGACAATAATGAGTATGAGTAAAATGCTCACATACAAGCAATTCAAGGTTTTTTTTTGGAAGCTGTTGACTGCATTTACATGACAGAAAATAGATGCATCTTAATATATGTAATGTCTGAACCATATTAGCCAAAGTTTTGATTTAAATGAATGTTAGAATTTATTTTTACATACTTTGAATAAATTAATATGTAAATATGCCTTCCTTTTTTTTTTTTTTTTCTCTCTCTTTCTTTCACTCTCTCTCCCTCTTTCACGTCTTTTATTTCTCTCTCTCCTCTTGGTTCCTAATATCAAGATTATTTGAATGCTATTTGAATACGAGTGTATTATATTACATAGATGTATATAGTAGTATGAATAGTTTTTTTAAAAAAAAAGTTTATTTTAGTTTATATGATGCTGTTTTACCAAATGTGTAGTCTTGTCTTGCTAGATAATTGAATTGAAAGCTGTTAATTTAAGTTAAATATAACCAGTATTAAATTGATAAGGTGGTAGCTGAGGTACTGCTGCTTAGGGTAGGGGTTAACTTGAGTGGTAAATACTACTCTAAGTTGGAGTTTTAACTCCAGGCTGGATGCAAGGTTTAATCCTTACATTATTTTCACTTGTTCATTGTTATATGTATATAGTTTTGACATCCACAATATATTTTGTACACTCATTGTCACTACAAACAAAATTGAATCCTATACAAAATCCCATAAGAGATTCAATAAATACAGCTATATTTAAAGGTACACCTAAAGGAGGAGATGTAACATTACTTATGTTGTTATTTGTTATTTGGATCATAAGATTCTTAAGTTTTAAAAATGCCAAATGACATCTTTAAAAGGAATTTCTTTAAACATTAATGGATTGAATAATCCGTGTAAAAGGGCAAGCCTAATAAGATACATTAATTTACATACGGCCAACTTAGTCTTCCTGCAAGAAACCCATCTCTTGAAAAAAGATATTGATAAACTAGCCACAAACAAATATACAGTATTGGTTAGTTCAGAGCACACTCAGAAAAAAAGAGGAGTGGCTATTTTATGGAATACAAGTATGCCCATTCCTAAAACCATTAAGTCTTATCAGGATGACAAAGGAATGTTTTGTATGGTTACAATACAAATTAATGGGAAGACTTACACTTACATCTGATAAGATCATATCATTCTCTATAGGAGATATTATTTTAGCTGGTGACTTTAATTGTATACTACATGAAAGTGATACTACCACTAAAGGAAAAAGAAGAATTACATCTAATGCAAAACATTTAAATGATTTTGCTAATTCTTATCATTTGAATGATATTAATAATCAGATAGATTCAAAATCATTACCATACACCTTTTTTTCTAACAGATACAAAACGTATTCAAAAATAGATAGGGTCTTTATTTCTAACCAGATGGTAACAGATTTAATTAATTCCAAAATCATTTCATGTCCTATAGCTGATCATAATTCAATTGTTTTTGAATTCATGATAAAAAATACTCAATGTTCAGATCAAAAGGATACCAGCATACTTAACTCAACTAAAAGACTATAAATAATATATACTTTCAGAAGTAAAACATTTTTTAGACATAAATAATACTCCTGAAGTCTCCATTGTCTACATTTGGGATGCCTTAAAATCATATCTATATGGACAAAGTATCAGATGGTATAATAATAAAAGGAAATCTTGGGATAAGGAATTGTTAGATATTCAAAGTAAATTAGACTCTTATAAACATAATAATAAAAGTAAAAGTTAAAAGATGCAACTGCTCTGATGGAGACCAAAATTCACAAATCCAGGACATGAATCAAAACAAAATGAGAGAAATTGGTCTCACCACGATGTAGTTTTAAAAAACTCCGTAACTCCGTAGTAGCAAAAAAATGAAGCTTTATTCCATATAACAAGAAAAACGATAAGCGCTTTCGCGTAAGTAAGACTACGCTTCATCAGATATTATTTTAAATTAAAACTTTCTCTTTTATACTAAAATTGGCGGGAAACTTAGCTAATTAAACCACCAATCTATTAATTAATTAAGATAAACAAATCCTATTATAACAATTCTGCGCATGATCATTCAGTAACATATGCAAGAAAATTATATAACACTCTCTAGTCCCTTTATCATAGGAACTGATTCTTGTGCAAACTGATACAACATTATTATATTATATTATATATTTATATTTATATTTATTTATCTTATGTTTATAATATACACAGTTTATATATGTATTAGATTTTAATGGAATATTTATTAGTATTTATGATGTGTTGGGTGCTCAAAAAGTTCTTTCTTAAGGTAGTAAGTTTCTTTCAGAAACAGTCATTTATTTTTGTGTCTTCTAAAAATTGTCTATATAAGTTTTAAATGTTGTATCAGTTTGTTATATGGAATAAAGCTTCATTTTTTTGCTACTACGGAGTTACGGAGTTTTTAAAACTACATCGTGGTGAGACCAATTTCTCTCATTTTGTTTTGATTTATGCCCTGGACTTGTGAATTTTGGTCTCTTCATCAGAGCAGTTGCATCTTTTAACTTTTACTTTTCCGTCATTTTTGTGTTGTGACTGCTTGACACGATGGAATCAACTAATGTTGAACTAGATTACCGGCCGGAGACGAGGGACACCAGTATTGCACTTAATGGACTGCTACACTGTCAGACGAACCCTTTATTGGCTCTGGACCTAGATGATACTACTGACTTCAGAACTACACCCAACACAGATGAAAATTTAAATGACTTTTTCAAACTCTCCAAAGAGTTTGAGGATGATTTATATAGACTGCAGCGTTATGCCTGGCAAAGGCAACACTTGGAAGCCTCATTACACTTTCGTGTGGTACCCAGGGGCATGCGGGTTTTCTGCATGCCCACCTATGGAGAAAACCATCCTATTCTCCTAAAAAAATGGCAAGACCTAAACATTGAGTTAGGGTTTAGTTACATGAGACTCTTGAATGAATATTTTGCACCCCTAGAAGCAGATTTGCGTATCAAGATTGATTCAGCTCATAAAAATCCTGTTTCTCGTTTTAAATCTGAACAATGTATGTCTAGATTACAAGATATTTTTATGCGTATCAATACTTTCAGTGATAAGCTAAAAAAATTACGAGATTACAATGATTTTTTTCTCAGTCAAATATTTGTTTGGCTGAGATATAATGCAACGCACACACGTCAACGTACTGACGATGTACCTACAGACTTTGTTTCCTCCTCAAGAGTTAACACTCATTTAAATGACAACAATTCTGTGGTTTCAGCGAGTCTTACAGGTCCCAACATGGGATCCACGCCATCCGCAGGCATTGGCAGCATGGAACGAGTCTCTGCAACTCCACCGCCAAACCAGCAAGCGTTTTTGGAAATTCCAACAGAAGCTGCTTTAGGAGCGAAACCTAAAGTCAAGCAGGATACCCATTTTTTACCTTATCCAGTAAAACAAGTATCTCGCAACAGGGGGCAATCAAACAGCAGAGGACCCAGGAAGCGCAAATTCACAGGAGAAAGGTATGACGACACGAGAAAATTAAGAAATTGACTGTCTTGCCTCATAATTTGTCTGCTTTGGTGTTGGATGACTGACATTGCGCTATTAAGTAGAGGTTTAAACTTTATCCCTGCATCATGCAGTAATTTAACTGATACTTTGTTTGATCTACGTTTGTTTTGTAGATCAGTTTCATTAAAAATGTTTTTTAAGGATACTAGTAAGATAACTGTAAATTCTAGCAGTGTATTTAAACGTAAAAGTAACTTTGTTCCAATATTGCCAGTCAGCGTTGAATGCTTTTTAAAAACATGTGAAAAAGACTTTTACTCGCTGTTTTCCAAACATATTAAGAGGGCTGCTTATGTGAATCTCTCTTCAGCTGAATTTAAGTCTTTAACTAAACTTAAAGAAACTTCTGAAGTAGTTATCAGACCTGCTGACAAGGGAGGAGGGATTGCTATATTTAATACACAAGACTACGAGACACTTGTGTTAGATCTACTTTCAGATCCCAATACTTATAAAATCATTAGCTTGAATGATCTCAATAAGGTTATTGTGACTATACATGAAACTCTTCATGATTTACTTTTTTGTAGACAGATTGATGTTGATTTGTATAACTATCTTTTTATTGAACACCCATTAATACCAGTTATTAAAGGATTACCCAAGATCCATAAACAAGTAACACCCATCCCTATGAGACCCATTGTTTCAGGCAAAGGGTGGGCTACGTCTAATATTTCAAAGTTCATTGAATCCAATCTTAGACCACTAATGGACTCTATCCCTTCTATCATGAAAGATACTTTCCAACTATTAGATAGTGTATTACAATTAAAGTTAGACAAGGTACCCAATAAGTATCTTTTAGTGACATTAGATGTAAAAAATGTATTTACATCTATTCCAAATGAAGTAGGTTTGGAAGCCATTAGGGAATTACTTGTCAGTGAACCTACATTTACTGGAGACAAAATTATTTTAATATGTCAACTTCTTGATTTGGTTCTTAATAATAATGTTTTTATGTTTGGCGATATTAACTATCTACAGACATGGGGGTGGCCATGGGCACCCCCTATGCAAATACATACGCCAGCTTAGTAGTTTTAAGTTGGGAAAAGTAATATTTATTTGATCATCCAACTTTTAGCAAAGTAAAATACTATAAACGTTTTGTCGACAACGTACTTATCATATGGGAAGGTACAAAGTTTGATTTTGGTCAGTTTTTATTATATTTAGAAACCACAACGACATATCTTAGGTTTACCATGGACTCCTCGTTTTCTAAGGTTAATTTTTTGGACGTGACCCTTACTTTGACTAATGAAGGAACTATTACATCCTCTATATATAGGAAACCATGTTGGACCAATACCTTGCTTAGCTTCGACAGTATGCATCCAAGGCATACATTTTCTGGCATAGTAAAAAGTCAATTTACAAGAATTTCCAGATTATGTAAATCCAGCATTTCACTATCTATAGAAGCTAATAAACTTGAATCTTTATTTATTGATAGAGGCTATGACACTAATTTAGTAAAAAGTATTAGACAAGGTATAGTTGGAGATCAAACTGCAAAAGATGTTACACCTAAGAATGTTACTAGAAATAGTAAAAATAATATACATCCAGATAGAATGTTTATCTACAATAGATCTAATTTTTTAAAATATGTTATTAAATATACAAGTGATGTGAAACAGATCAAAAAATTGGAATATACTCATTACGGATGATTTAGTGAAACATATAGTAGGTGAAAAACCCAGATTTTTATATGAAAACTGTCCAAATCTTAAACAAATTTTATGCGATACCTTTACCCATAATAATAACACTTCTGTCATTATCAATAATAAAACAGGTACTTTCCCTTGTATGAGCTGTAATAAATGTTCATATATTACATCACAACAAATTTACACTCATCCATTTTTAAATTTTAAGTTCATTCCCAGGTTTTATGCCACTTGTTTAACAAAAAATTTAATATATTTAGCAACTTGTAATAAATGCACAGCTTTCTATGTTGGCCTCACTAAACGGAGGCTAACAGATAGAATTTATAACCACCTCTATGAAATTAAGAGAGGCTGTGAAAATAATGCCTTAGCCCTACATATTAAAGATAATAAAGATCATGTTTTTTTATTTTAGGATTTTAGAAGTAATCTCAATAAATAAGAGAAGAGGAGATACCAACAATTGTTTAGCTATGGCAGAGCTAAAGTGGATTTTTAGGCTTGGAGCCCATTTTTTTCCAGGTTTAAACAAATTTGTCTCCATTAAACCTATTTTAAATAACAGAATATGATAAGTAATTTTCTAAATGCCCTTAGATGTAATATAAATAGTTTTCATATAAATATACATAATATTACTTTCTGTATATATAGTTATTTCTTACTACTTTTTCTTAGCATAGATTATAGTATTTTATCCCAGCTTAGACTATAATATTTTTACATTAAATAGATACACAAGTTCTCTTTTTTAGTGGTTTATAAATATTTATTATATTATATTTATATATTTATATTTATATTTATTTATCTTATGTTTATAATATACACAGTTTATATACGTATTAGATTTTAATGGAATATTTATTAGTATTTATGATGTGTTGGGTGCTCAAAAAGTTCTTTCTTAAGGTAGTAAGTTTCTTTCAGAAACAGTCATTTATTTTTGTGTCTTCTAAAAGTTGTCTATATAAGTTTTAAATGTTGTATCAGTTTGCACAAGAATCAGTTCCTATGATAAAGGGACTAGAGTGTTATATAATTTTCTTGCATATGTTACTGAATGATCATGCGCAGAATTGTTATAATAGGATTTGTCTATCTTAATTAATTAATAGATTGGTGGTTTAATTAGCCAAGTTTCCCGCCAATTTTAGTATAAAAGAGAAAGTTTTAATTTAAAATAATATCTGATGAAGCGTAGTCTTACCTACGCGAAAGCGCTTATCGTTTTTCTTGTTATATGGAATAAAGCTTCATCTTTTTGCTACTACGGAGTTACGGAGTTTTTTAAAACTACATCGTGGTGAGACCAATTTCTCTCATTTTGTTTTGAAACATAATATATTATGGACAAGAAAGTTATTGAAGAAATAAACAAACTAAATGAGAAATACAAAGAAATTTTAACTCAAAGTTAAAATAACTTTAGAGAAATACAAGTTTTTGTCTTATTCAATAAGCCCCAAATACTTACATAGACTTAAAAATAAAACAAAAAGGTTGAATAAACAAAACCATATCAAAGAAATCTTTTCTCTAAGGAAAAAGAAGAATGTTTCTAGTATACCAGAAATACTAGATGAATTTAGAAATCACTTTCACAAAATTAACCATAATAACATTAACATGGAACCTAAAGATAAAATAAAGGAGTTTATAACCACAAACATGAATAAAAAGCTTAATAAACAACAGATTAAACTATTGGACAAGAGTATTTCATATACAGAGATTATTACACAAATAAATAAGCTTAAATCAAACAAAGCACCGGGTAATGATGGTATTATACCAGAGATATATAAAATCCTTTCTAAAAGTACATATTCATTAATACATAAGGTTTTTATTTTGGCCCAAACTGAGTTAATAACCCCCCCCCATCTTGGCAATATACATTTATTTCGCCAATTTTAAAACCTAATAAAGATCCAACTAGATGTACTTCATATCGGCCCATCTCATTACTTAATGTTGATTATAAAATGTTTATGAGTATTTTTGCTGATAGATTGAAGACAATCATCCCCGGCATTATAGATATAGATCAGACAGGCTTCATTGTAAATAGAAATACTGTTGATAATATAAGAAGAACTTTAACATTAATTGATTTTGCGAATAGGAAAAAGAAAGATTTAACACTTATTAGTCTTGATATAAGTTCAGCATTTGATTCAGTAAGTTGGGACTATCTGTTTACCTTACTGAAGTGCACAAACTTCTCAGATGCATTTGTAAATCTAATTGAGCATTTATACAAAGGAACATTGGCTTATATTAAGGTAGGAACATATGTTTCACAAAAAATACCCATTTTAAAGGTACAAAACAAGGATGTCCACTTTCTCCACTATTATTCACTTTAGTAATGGAGCCTTGGGCTAATTTGATCAGAAACAGTACTGACATAGAGGGTTTTGAAATAGATGAAAATACAACATCCAAAATTCAACTTTTTGCAGATGATGTTCTAATTACATCAGCAGGATCTAATTCTTCTATGCAGTCTCTATTTGATAAAATGATGAATTTTAAAAGTATTTCTGGTTTAATATTCAATGAAGAAAAAACTAAACTACTACCTATATATACACGAAAAAATATTCTCATTAGTGATTTTACTAAATATGTACCCAATTCAGGTCAGATAACTTATTTAGGTATAATACTATCTAAAGATATTAAATCTATTATATATAATAATTATAATACCCGTTTTCTTAATATACAAAACCTTTTTAATACCTGGAATAATATGTTTTTTTACTATGGAGGCGAGACTTACAATTATTAAAATGATAATATTCCCCAAGATTTTATACTTAATACAATCAATAATACTTCCACCTACAAAAATAATTATCAAGAAACTGAATACACTACTGTTAAATTTTCTATGGGCACCTAATAGACCTAGGATTGCATTAAAGAAACATACTAATAGCTGGTCTCAAGGGGGTATTTCTTTTCCAGACTTTAATTTATATACTATCTCTTCGATTGTAAAAGTTATTACTTTATTAATAGATCAGTCATATGTTGCAAAATGGAAAGATTATTGGGAGCTAATTAGTATGCACTTCATGAAAATCTCCTTAACACATAAAAATATGATTGTAAATAACTCCATGTTATGGTTACTAAAGGAATTTTGTACTTCACCTATTACACCTAAACATATGGTTTGTTACCCATTAAATATTATTATTAGCTATCGTAACTTTATATTCATGCACCCTAAGTATAGGGAATGGAATTTTATTATATTCCCTATAATGTATACTCAGGGTATGCTTTTGTCATCTACTTCTAAAGGAACTCATTTAGCTATAGATAATGATCTAAAGTACTGGTATCAGTTGATATCTGATAATAAAGTTAAAAATCTAGATTTCTTAAAACAAGAATTTGATCTAAGAGAAACTTGCTGGTTAGAGGTTCAGACCTTTAGACAACATCTCTAGATCTAATGTCTATAACAGTTAAAGAATCTATTCCAACACTGATTGATTACTTGATATTAAATTTACAACATAAAGTTTCTGATAAAGGTAAACTTTCATACATACATAAAATTATCAGACAAGAAACTTTTTACAGTGTAGATTCATACTGGAATTATTTCACTTCTATTAATGGGGACCCACCAAATCAACAAGATAAACAATATATATTGGAATCTGCCTATAGAACTACGCCTTCCATTGTCTGGAGACTTTATACATGGAAATTTTTACATAGATCTTTTATACACCTTTGATGAATAAAATAAATAATAAAGATAATCTATGTAAGAGATGTAATGTAGAAATTAATGCTGACTGGGCTCATATGTTTTATGACTGTATAAAACTGAAAGAATACTGGAAGTCAATTAATGAATTTTTGCAGGCTCTTTTACAGATAATTTCATTATTTCTAAATCTCTTATATTATTCAACACACCTGTACCTCAAAGTATTAAACATGTTAAGCTTCCCTTGTTATGGTCTATTCTAGCAGTGGCTAGGAAAATAATAACCAGAAATTGGATTTCAGATACACCTCCTTCGTTCAATGAATTTAAAAATGTTATTAATATAGTGTGCCATATGGAAATAAACACAATTAGGTCAAGAACAACTAGAAAAACATCTTATTATATTGTATGGGATAATTTACAAAATTTATTAAAAAAATCCTAATTTCAATAGCATGGTATTTTAGTTTAATTAATTGATCTAATTCTAGTGGATGTCTTTGTAAATACTTTAGTTGTTTTGTTGAATGTTATAATCATATCTATTTTTAATTACTTGTATAAAATTGTTATGATATTTCTCTTGTATGTTAAAACAATAAACCTGTTTTGAAAAAAAAAAAAATAATTAGGCAGAGAAGAGCCAAGATTGCAAACAGTGTAACATAAAAAAATATAAAAAAAAAAAAAAAAAAAGAAATCGCTCTGCTTAGCCTGTCTGCTATAACGTTAGATTTCCATGGGATATGCGTTGCTAATCAGAATGCGTTGAGAAGATATCGACGATTGCCAAACTCTCTGGGCCTCTCGACATAGGGGGTAGGATCTGGTTATCCCCCGTTTGTTGATGTACCATACCACCGACATATTGTCGGTCTGAATTGCAATAGTTCCAGTGGGAAGAGAGTTCTAAAATGCTTGCAATGCCAGAAGCACCGCCCTCATCTCTAGGACATTGATATGCAAATGGTACTCATGATCTCTCCAAACCCCTTGGACCATCTGTCCCAGATATGCCCTCCCCCCCCAATCTGGGACGTGTACGTGGTTACTGTCGCGACAGGTTGGGGAAGTACAAACGGTCTGCCCATTGTTACCCGAGTGGACTGAACCCACAAAAGTAGGTCCTTCTTGCAGGAGTGTGTTATGAGGATCTCATGAGACATGGGTAAGTCCTGTATGGACTATTGAGCGAAGAGAAGCCACTGCAATATTCACATGTGAAGTCCTGCCATGGGAAGAAGCGTAATTGTTGCTGCCATAGAGCTTAGGACTTTGAGGACAAATCTTGCCTGTACTCTTTTCTTGTTGAGTAAGATAAGCACTTGACTGAGTAACATCTGGATCCCTTATTGAGGTAGCTTTGCCAACATGTTGTTTGTATTTAAATCTGCACCAATGACTGTAAAATGCTGTGACGGCAACAAGGTAGATTTTTCTGCATTTATAGTAATGCCTAGTTTTGAGAAGAGCTGAATGGTGCTTGGTGGTGGCAGTTAGGACCAAGTCGTGTAAGTATGGAAACACCTGGAATCCCTGACGTCTCAGGATGAGCCGTGACTACTGCCATGCAATTGGTAAACACCCTGGGGGCTGTGGTGAGTCCAAAGGGCAGAGCTCTGAACTGGTAATGACTGGCTCCCAGCCAGAAGCGTAGAAATCCTTCTGGCGCGCCTGTCCATCTTTATGTGGTAGTACGCGTCCTGAAGATCTAACTAGCACATCCAATTGTCTTTTCCCAGAAACGAGAGTATAGACTGCTGTGTTACCATCTGGAACTTGGACTTTTTCACGGACTTATTTAATCTGCTGAGATCCAGTATGGGTCTCCAGTCCCCTGTCTTTTTTGGAACTAAAAGAACCTCGAGTAAATTCCGGTTCCTAATTGGTCTGCGGGGACTTTTTGGACGACTCCTTTTTTCTAGCAACGTTCAGATTTCTAGTTTATAGGTAGGTACTAGGCTATCTGCCCGAGGGCATTTATAAGCCTAGCCAGAGAGTGTGTCGGGTTTCGCTGCCCCATTGATTAACTGATCCTCTGTCAAGCAGAGCCAATGAAGTGATCTCAGGGGTGTATTTTCTGTTACTCATCCACTCGTCAAGGTTTCTCTTGAAGAGTGTTAGTGAGGGGCTCTGCCTGATGTAATTTGGAATTTTGTTCCAAAGCATGGGGAGTCTCTGTGACAGGAATCTATCCCTCCAGCATGTTCTATTTATTGCTGTGGCGAGGTTTAGCTCACTAGAGTGCGTGACTCGCAGTGACTTGGAATTCTTTATGTGGAGCATGTCCATCAATTCTGAGTTGGACATGGCTTTGTAAATCAGGCAGAGATGACCTCTGAGTAAGCGATATGCCACTGAGTACAGCTGGAGTATTTTCAGTCAGGCTGCATAGGACATATGTTGGAAGCCAGTAATCCCCTTGGTGAGGTACTTTTGTGGTCTTTCCAGCTGTTGGAAGTGTCTTGGGAGGTACATCCCAAATGGGTCACTGTACTTTATGATGGGTCTAATGAGTGACGAGTAGAGGGGCACTATAACCTTGATTTCTAGATGCGAACCCTTTAGTAATTAGATGGGCCACACAGAAGCATTTCCTAACTACTTTGGCAATATGATTGTCAAAGAAGAGATTACTATCTACCTGGGTCCTCAGATCTCTTATTACCTCTTCTGTATTAAGGGGGCTGCCACCTATGTGGTAATTCGTGGGTGTTTTGTTTTTCCCAAATGGGATGACTATACATTTTTTGGCATTTAGCTCGAGGCCATGACTTTTGACACCAGGTGTCCGTCTCAGTAAGGCCCCTTTGGAGGATGTCCGTGTCAGCCGGAGAGTCAATTATGGCTCCCAGTTTGCAGTCATCGGCGAACATTGTTAGCCATAGTCGTTCTGTGTTTGCTGAACTTGGTTAGCCATAGTCGTCCTGTGTTTGCCTGTACTTCTGAGAAGTATATACCGAACAGTAGGGGTCCCAGGACTGAGCCTTGCGGGGCAGCACTTGTGACTGGTTTAGAGTCGGACCTGGAGCCAGCTATTCTTACCGTGCGAGTTCTGTCTGTAAGCCAGTTGGCAACCCATCTCCTGAAGTAGGGGTTTTATGTTCAGGCTGGTGAGTTTTTCTGTAATACAAACAGTTCCAACGGCAAATAACCCCTCAAACTGAAGAATCCAGTACAGCAACAGGAACAATTCAAGGCAGGACACCAGTATAATCCACCATAAAGAAATTTATTGACAGACTTAGCGCTTTCACCATACCAGGCATCATCAGAGTCATATTGCTGTTACAAAAATCCTGTGAGGCATTTTATGTCGGGATGACTACCCGTAGATTAAGGGACAGGATTCCTGAGCATCTTAGATCTATTAAAAATAAAGACACCCACAATGCCTTGTATTTGCACACTGTTGAGTGTAAAAATTTCAAAAAATTTATGTTTTTTGTTATAGATAAGGTTTCCTTGGATAGTGGGGGTGACATTAAAAACAAGGTAGCTTTAAAGGAAATGGAATGGCAATTTAGATTAAACGCTATGTGCTACCCAGGGCTTAATGATTACATCTCTATAAAACCTCTTTTGGTACATCGATCGCAGGTTTTGTAGACATGGCATTTTTATACATGGTAGTATTACAAATTTTACAATGAGTACTGTAAATGAATATTAGGAAATTATTATAATATATTTTTGCAAACAAATATGCATATACAAAAAATGTTTAAAATTTCATTAGACTGACAATTTTTGTTAGGAATATTGTATATGATACATGTATTTAACAAATGTATTTATTAATTATTATTTAATTAGTATATATTGTTCTAATAAGTTAAGCAACACAATTTAGCTTTTATATTTATTGTATTATTCAAAGTGAAGGTAGTAAGTTTTTTGTATGGGCTTTTTAGGGTGAGTGTATATGGGTTTTAAAAGGTTGCGAGTGGTTGGATTGTTTGATTGTTTTATTGAACAATTAATCAATTATTCAATGGATTGTTCACAGTATAAAAGAAGTTTTTTGTAACAGCAATATGACTCTGATGATGTCTGGTATGGTGAAAGCGCTAAGTCTGTCAATAAATTTCTTTATGGTGGATTATACTGGTGTCCTGCCTTGAATTGTTCCTGTTGCTGTACTGGATTCTTCAGTTTGAGGGGTTATTTGCAGTTGGAACTGTTTGTTTTTCTGCCTGTGCCCTTGTGTTGGGACTTTTTTTGTGTTATCTTTTTGATCGGCTGTGCCTCCCAGTGCTGTCGGATTTGGGCTGCAATGGAAGCTGTGTTAAAAGAGTTGGCAGGTGTAGTGGACAAGCTTCTTAAAGCGTACGCTAGTAGTAATGAGGTTAAGAACGATGGAGTGGATGTTCAAGACGAGGGGATCATTCCCTCGGATACACAGGTTGATTTATTTACACTACACTCACCTCCAGCGAGCTCTATTGAGCCTGGGCAAGTGCCAAATGTGACTAAAGCGCCTACTACGTATAGTGGAGCAGTTTCGAAAAGAACGTCAGGGGTTTCGCGGCAACCAAACGTGATGGTGCAAGGTTTGGTTGCAACTCAAGACGCCCTCGGCGAGAGCAGAACCCATTTTGCAAATGGAGTCTTGGTTTCAGGCTCCTGTTTTCGGTGATAACAGCACCAACTCGGAGAGAGCAGGAGCTGATTTTCCTATGTTAAAAGAACAGATTTTTCGGTTCAACAAATGTACCAAATATAGGGCTATGCAGATGGATAATTGGTTTTTGCTTCAATCGAAGGAGCGCAAGCAAGTTCCAAAGGGTTTGAGAGTTTGGAAATTACCTATGGGGATAGAATGTGAATCGAAAGCTTATGAAGAGTTAACTAAGCTCTTTGACAGAACAGGTATGGAGCTTACTGACATTATTATAGATAACAACAATTGTAAAATGTGCTCTTTAAAGAATGACATTACTAGGCTGCATTTAAGTATTACAACTGACTTGCTTTTTTATCAGCACCAAGTGAGTTTTGAAAAAGTGTTAAAGGATTTAGACAGCTATGTGCAGCAAAGTAAAAAGGTTAAAAGCAAAAAGTTGGTGAGAGATACCAATGATTATGCCACTAACAATGTTTATCCCATTGGTAACAAGTGGTCGAGGCAAACTTTTAACCAATTTGGAAAAGTTAATATGTCGCAAAATCTAGACAATGGGGAATATTGTGACAAGGGTGATGATGAAGTCCCTAGAGACGAAGTTTTTTTGGACAGTCCTACAGGTCCTCGGAGGTCCAAGAGACTTTTGAATCAAGGAGAAAGAACAACTTATTATCCACGATGGGGACAATACAGGGGGAGGGGGGGTTATTATCAGTAGTTAATGTATTGAGTGATGTTTGTACTGCTGAAATTAATGGTTGTTTTAACAGTGTTTTATGTGACTTTAATGCGCAAAGGTTCAACATTGGGGAGTCTGCTGACAATTCATTGAGTGTTTGTGTTGATGAAATGAATGTTATGCATGAATTTTTGGTGGGGGGAACTGATGAATTGCAAATCAATGAAGTTTTTCATGGATGTAACAATAATGAGGTTAAAATCTCTGAAGAGCCTAAATGTTCGTATTTTAATGAGTATAACAGTGATGCCACACATGTTTTTTCAGATGTGGTTTTATCCAACACTGGTGGTGATTTGTCTTTGTCTAGTAATGCAATTTTGAATACAGATACTAATAAGAGTATTTTCTGTACTGAATTGGTTGTTGTCGACAACACCTTAGGTGGTGATGCAAGTATGCAAGAGGTCAATGATAGTTATGTCATGCATGACAATTTACATTGTACTATTTTCAAGCAAAAAGGTTTTACGATTTATAATTATACAGAAGCTGAAATAGGGGCTACCCATTTTGATTTACTTGCGAAGGGTTTAAGCTTCGTTCCCAGTTTTAAGCTGGATGTTGCACATACTTTATCCAGTTTGAAACTATTTGTGAGGGGGTTGAACCTTCAGAAGTATTTTTATGACAATCAAAATTTTAACATGGGTGTCAGTAATACCCTGGGTATGGGAGTACCTTCAAAACTAAGAAGAAAAAGTACTTTTAATCCATCCACTTGTCCGGAACTTGCGTTTTTTGAAAAATTATTGGAGTTTGAGTTTAGGAGAATTTGTGCATCTCCCTGTAGTGGGGTTGACAATTTGTCTATGAATGAAAGAGTACTGCTTAATGAGTTTAAGAATTCCAATAATGTGAGGTGCATGAAACCGGACAAGGGGGGTGGAATGGTACTTATGAACAAAATTGATTATTATACTTCTATGTCTAGGGTACTCAATGACCAAAGTATTTATTCTCTGGCATCCATTAATGAAGTGAATCGGGCATATTCCAAAATTGATATGTTTTTGTACGATGCACTTTTCCAGGCTATGATAAGTGAAATGGAATATGATTACTTAATAGTTAAGAACCCAGTTTTGCCATGTATATTTGGAATACCCAAGGTACACAAGGGTATTAATAATTTACAATTCAGACCAATTGTTGCTGCAAGGGTTCAAGACTGAGCCTGGCGTTTATTGATCATGGGACTAAGAAAGTTTTAACTGAAGTACCCCATATAATAAGAGACTCCTGGCATTGCTTAGAAAGATTAAGGGAGGTAAAGAACATGACCGAAAATTATAGTTTTTTGACAATAGATGTTGTCAATCTTTTTTCGGTAATTCCACATAGTGAAGGATTGGAATTGTTTGCTGCTAGCTTAAATTCTAGTAGATTTATTGATAAATCTAAAGTGAATTTGTACTGTGACTTGATGGAATGTGTATTGAACAATAATTTCATCAAGTTTGAAGGAGAAATCTACAAGCAATGCTCGGGTGTGGCTATGGGGGCCAAATGCGGTCCGGTATACGCCAATTTGGTGTTACTGGCTTGGGAAAGAACTTTGTATTTGCTTCAGAATATATGAATAATATCATACTGTATAACAGATTTTTGGATGACCTTTTGATCATATGGAAAGGGGGTGAAGTTCTTGCCAGGGAATTTGTAGAATATTTAAATGGTACTACTGATTTTTTAAAATTTACCTTTTCATGGAATGCGGAGACTATTAATTATTTGGACATTAATATTTCAAAAACGGAGAATGGGATAGCAAGTACAATTTATAGGAAGGACAACTACTCAAATTCCTTATTACATTTTTCGAGTTGCCACCCTTTCCATCAGCGGAAAGGAGTAATAAAAGGACAGATGGCACGTATTTCTAGGCTAGTGAGTGATGATGAGGTATTCAGACTAGAAATTTATAAACTGATTGGAATGCTATTGGAGCGAGGCTATCCCATTAGTTTATTAAGGAGAGTTAAGAAAGAAATATATAAAAAAAGACGTAGTGTTTATGTCCCTATTTTAAAGGGTGAGTGTGTGGTTGAGATGGAAAGCCAAAGTACAGTGGAATTGTTAAGTGATGACAACAGCATTAAAGATCTTGATGGTCCATGTTTTATTATTAAGTACAGTGATAAATCCAAGGAATTGTGTGCAGTTGTGAGGAATGTGTGGGATCACTGTTTGAATACCGAATTGAAGAAGGTGGTGGGGGACAAACCTGCGATAGTATATAGTAGGGGACCAAATTTGAAGGACATGTTTCAAAGGAACAGACGTCACGGTAGATCAAGGATGAGTAAATGTGGGAATTGTAGATGCTGCAGGTTTATAGCAGATGGTCCCTATGTGGCAATTTCTGGATATAAATTTACTTTGTCTTGTCCAGGAATTTGTAATTGTAATACAAAAAACTTAGTTTATGTGGCCAACTGTATATCCTGTGAGGCATTTTATGTCGGGATGACTACCCGTAGATTAAGGGACAGGATTCCTGAGCATCTTAGATCTATTAAAAATAAAGACACCCACAATGCCTTGTATTTGCACACTGTTGAGTGTAAAAATTTCAAAAAATTTATGTTTTTTGTTATAGATAAGGTTTCCTTGGATAGTGGGGGTGACATTAAAAACAAGGTAGCTTTAAAGGAAATGGAATTGGCAATTTAGATTAAACGCTATGTGCTACCCAGGGCTTAATGATTACATCTCTATAAAACCTCTTTTGGTACATCGATCGCAGGTTTTGTAGACATGGCATTTTTATACATGGTAGTATTACAAATTTTACAATGAATACTGTAAATGAATATTAGGAAATTATTATAATATATTTTTGCAAACAAATATGCATATACAAAAAATGTTTAAAATTTCATTAGATTGACAATTTTTGTTAGGAATATTGACAAATGTATTTATTAATTATTATTTAATTAGTATATATTGTTCTAATAAGTTAAGCAACACAATTTAGCTTTTATATTTATTGTATTATTCAAAGTGAAGGTAGTAAGTTTTTTGTATAGGCTTTTTAGGGTGAGTGTATATGGGTTTTAAAAGGTTGTGAGTGGTTGGATTGTTTGATTGTTTTATTGAACAATTAATCAATTATTCAATGGATTGTTCACAGTATAAAAGAAGTTTTTTGTAACAGCAATATGACTCTGATGATGCCTGGTATGGTGAAAGCGCTAAGTCTGTCAATAAATTTCTTTATGGTGGATTATACTGGTGTCCTGCCTTGAATTGTTCCTGTTGCTGTACTGGATTCTTCAGTTTGAGGGGTTATTTGCCGTTGGAACTGTTTGTTTTTCTGCCTGTGCCCTTGTGTTGGGACTTTTTTTGTGTTGAGTTTTTCTGTAATACCTGAGTGGGGAATGGTATCGAAAGCCTTGGCGAGGTCAAGGTAGGCTGTATGAACCACCTTTCCCTCATCTATGACCTTGGTGACTGTCTCGAAGAAGTCAACCAGGGTTAGTAGGCATGATCTGCCCTTAACAAAGGCAAACTGGGTTGGGTTAAGTGTTTGGAGGTTCCCAATGTCTTTGTTAATGAGTTCCGGGATGATGCGCTCCATAGCCTTGCAGACCAGGCTAGTCAGGCTTATAGGGCGATAGTTACCAGGGTCAGTTGCGGTCCCTCCTTTGTGGAGAGGAATAACCGTTGCTGTGCGCCATTCTATGGGCACGTAGCCTGTGGAGAAGCTGAGGTTGAATAGCGTGTTTAGGTGGGGGGTTAGTTTGTTCAAGACGCAGCCTGGGACACCATCTGGTCCCATTGACACTGTCTTTTTGGCTTTTGAAAGGGCTGTTTTTCACCTGTGCGTCTGATTTTTGGGATACTACACTTTTCCGGTATTGTTGTAGGCCCTTTTGGAGGTGAGAGGGGGGTGAAGTTTGCACTGCATCTATCTGCTAGGATGTTGGCAAGATCAGTAGGTTCAGTATATTTTGTGCTATTTTGCACTAGTTCAGTGCATATCTGCGAGTTGCCACATTTTCCAATGGGTACTTACATTATCTGAGTTCACACCCCAATTTTCAGAAGAGGGGGATAGTTAAGGGACAATACGTCCGTATTTCTAGGATGACTTCCCTAGATGTGGATTATCGGCATGAATGTGGTACTTTACAGAAATTGTTTTTGGAAAGGGGTTATCCTGCACACTTGATCCAGACTGTTGAAGAGGAGGTTACTTTGGCTAGATCTTCTAGATTTGCTCCTATTTTGGGGGGGGTTGGTGAAAACAACTTGGATAATAACACCAATAATAACACTGACAGGTTTGCAGGTAGTTTTACCTTTATTACACAGTTCAGTGGAAATGCCTCCCACATAAGAAATATTGTGGAAAGGGAATGGGATACTTTTAAGGAGTTGACTGACCTGGACACGTTTAAGGGGAAAGATGTTAAAACTGTGTTTAGGAGGGGCACTAATATTAAAAAGACCTTGGAGCAACAACATGTTTCTACCTTATATTCTAGACCCAATGTGGGGGTTTTTAAGTGTGGTCATTGCTCCTCTTGCAAGTATATACTTCAAGCAAGCCATGTTTATGTGGAAAGCAGAGGCAGGGATATCAAGGCCAGGGGTCATTACAACTGTAAAACTGCTGGCTTGGTATATTTGGCTATATGCCAACAATGTCCAGCGTTTTACGTTGGTAAAACCGAAAGGTTGTTTTCCAGGCGTATTTATGAGCACATTTATGATATCTCCAGGTGCAAAACAACCAGTGCTTTGTATAAGCATACTATTACATGTAACAATGCTAAGTTTCTGTTTTTTGTCCTGGAAGTGGTCCCTAAAGATATTAGGGGGGGGCCTTGGGAGGCACGCTTGGCACATAAAGAAACTTATTGGCAGATTTTATTGGAGGCCAATAGACCCCCCGGTCTCAATGAATCTATTTCTATTGTTCCTTTTCTAAAAATTAAGGCACATTATATTTAAATACCTAGGTGATTTACACCTATTTTAAGTGTTTAAGTTGTTTTTACATGTTTATTTGTAACAATTTTTTAGATTTACACTAGTAAATGAATATAGGTATCTATTTATGTTTTTGGCTCAGTGCTTTTGTAGTTTAAGATGCATTAGTTATACTTATTGTAATGGCAATATTATTTGTTGGAATGGGGAATTTTATGTGGTCTGTTGTTTTAAAGTTTAATTAATGATTTGTTAATTCATTAATTGGTGATTAGCTTATAGTATTTATACCTGTGATATGAAGCATTTGTTGTATCTGATGAAGTCTTCAAACTGACGAAAACGTGTGTGGAGTGTACTGCTGCTATAATTTTGACACGTTAATAAACCTGGTTGATTTTCGCCTGATTGTGAGCCTTATTGCCATAACTACAGGACTGGTGTGGCTGCTTCTTTTGGTAAAGGTTGTTATATCGCAGCGTTGTTTTCGAGGTGTGTTTGGTATGGCTGCTAGTCCGGTGGTGTCTCCAGGGCAAGGACAACAGAGGAATTTCCCTGTGGAATCGTCCGGGTCCGAAATGGACGGACTTTCCAGGCTCACGGGCCAATTAACAGCATTGATCAACCTTTTTACTCCTTTGGGAACAGGTATTCAGGCCTTACTACAAGAGCAACGCAATTTCCCTAGGTTGGTTGATTCCAACCAGAGAACTGTACCCGTTTTGCAACCTTGTGATGGTGCAGTCCGACCGAGAGAGAACGTACAGGGTGTACGTGCTTCCATCACTGACTTTAACCATACGCCAGCGGTTTTTCATCAAATTGCATCTTCGCCCATTTCTGCGGCACAGCCTGAAGGACGTCCTGAGAACAACCATTCTTCTACTTCCTTTAATGAATGGTTTAAGGCTAAACCTAAATTCCTTTTTGAGGAACACTTTCAGGGCCGTGGAGCCAATGGAGTTGCCTATTCGGAATTGGAACGGCGTTTCGAGAACGCACTTTACCGATACCGGACATTGGAGTTGGACAATTTGTATTTGATGGAAAACTTAAACAAAAGGTACTGTACCGAAGGGTTTGCGGGTATTCAAATACCCTAATCAGGTTATGGCAGGTAGCCCTTTTCATAAGGATCTCATAGAGGCCTTTGATCAATGTGGGCGTAGTATTGTAAAAGCTATAATTAAAAAGAACAACGAAGAATTGTGCATTTTACAACAAGATATTGCAGTATTTTTTAAAAAAATGTCTGATGATTTATTGTTTAATTCCAACAAATGTAATGAAATTAGAAGGGACATAGATATGCATTGTGAGACTGTGCTGAGTCGTAAGTATAAAAAGTTAAGAAGGGATTTAATAGAATACGAACAAGGGCGCCAATACCCTAATCCGCCCCCTTTTAAACCATTTTATCATCATGAGCAGGAATTTGGACCTGTGCTTGATAGTCCCCCCAGAGAGGTTTTATTGGAACAGAGGGATATTTTATCACCTCTTGGTGAATTGACTGAAACTATGGGTGAGGATGAACCAGCACCGCGCAGGTCCGAACGTATCCGCCAACAAGGGCAACAATCACATAATAACTTTTACCCTTTAGACCGGGCTCCTCCGGTATTGAGAGGGGGGAAGGGGGGATACACCCGGGGATGGAAAAGAAACCAGAGACAGCACTGGTAAGAAATTGTGAACACACTGTTACTCCCTTGGGAAACTATACCCTACATTCTTGTAATGACTACCACATTTATAACTACAGTGACTTTGATGTATCAGATTGTTGTTTTCAGTTATTTACCAAGGGGTTTAAGTATGTACCCAGGAAATCCAGTAATTTAATATCAGCCATTCTGGATCTTAAGCTTTTCACTAGAAAATTAAATTTGGAAAATCTACTGGGCAATTCCAATGCTACCCCTGGTTTTTTTCCAAAGAGATCCAGTACCTTTAACCCCCCCCTTCACCCACAACTCAAAAATTTTGAGAAACGGATTGAGGGCAGGTTTAGGAGGGAGTTAGGCAAGGATTGTCCCGGGGTTAATTTAACCCAAGAGGAGAAAACATTGCTTGAAAACCTTAGGGGGGACCCCACCCTTAGGGTCATGGAACCTGATAAGGGTGGGGGGACAGTCATCATGGATAGTTTGTTATATCAAGGCAAAATGTATGATATCCTTCATGACCACAGGAAATACACTTCTGCCTCCTTGAACGAAATTCATATTTCTTATCACAAGATTGATCTAGTGGTGCAGGACTTATTAGACCAGGAGGTTATTGAGTTCCCGGTTTATACCTTCCTTTCCAATTCAGACCCAAGGATACCATCAATTTTTGGGATACCCAAGGTGCACAAAGACCCCATTGACCCCCCTTTAAGGCCCATAGTGGCCTCTCAAGGTTCTAAAACACACCCCATATCCAAATTTTTGGACTGGAAACTAAAAGAGCTATGGGGCAGGGAGGAATACATTTTAAAAGATTCCTGGGCCTTTTTGCGTCAAGTAACATCGGAATTATTTGTGCCCAATTTGGTATTTTTGACCATTGACGTGGTGGATCTTTTTTCGGTGATTCCCCATGAATTAGGCCTTGAATGGCTAGAGGAAGCTCTTTGGGAATGCCCTAACATCACTAATAGCGATGTGCAAGCCATCACTGAGTTAATGGGAATTGTTTTGAAAAATAATTTTGTGTTCTTTTCTGGAGAATATTTTCATCAGACAACGGGTGTGTCAATGGGGGCAAATTGTGCACCTATTTTTGCTGATATTATTATGCACATTTGGGAAAAGAAGTTTATTCAGGATTGTCCGTTTTCTAAATTTTGGAACTTTTACGTTAGATTCCTGGATGATGTGTGTATTTTTTGGACAGGTGCCATGGGGGATATTGAAAAGTTTATTCAGTACATTAATACCACCACTGATTTCCTAAGGTTTACACATCAAGTTTTCCATCATAGTGTAAACTATTTGGATATAACCCTTACCATGGTTGATGGTGGGTTTAAATCTAGTATCTATCGTAAACCCACATTTTCCAATGGGTACTTACATTATCAGAGTTCACACCCCAATTTTCAGAAGAGGGGGATAGTTAAGGGACAATACGTCCGTATTTCTAGGATGACTTCCCTAGATGTGGATTATCGGCATGAATGTGGTACTTTACAGAAATTGTTTTTGGAAAGGGGTTATCCTGCACACTTGATCCAGACTGTTGAAGAGGAGGTTACTTTGGCTAGATCTTCTAGATTTGCTCCTATTTTGGGGGGGGTTGGTGAAAACAACTTGGATAATAACACCAATAGTAACACTGACAGGTTTGCAGGTAGTTTTACCTTTATTACACAGTTCAGTGGAAATGCCTCCCACATAAGAAATATTGTGGAAAGGGAATGGGATACTTTTAAGGAGTTGACTGACCTGGACACGTTTAAGGGGAAAGATGTTAAAACTGTGTTTAGGAGGGGCACTAATATTAAAAAGACCTTGGAGCAACAACATGTTTCTACCTTATATTCTAGACCCAATGTGGGGGTTTTTAAGTGTGGTCATTGCTCCTCTTGCAAGTATATATTTCAAGCAAGCCATGTTTATGTGGAAAGCAGAGGCAGGGATATCAAGGTCAGGGGTCATTACAACTGTAAAACTGCTGGCTTGGTATATTTGGCTATATGCCAACAATGTCCAGCGTTTTACGTTGGTAAAACCGAAAGGTTGTTTTCCAGGCGTATTTATGAGCACATTTATGATATCTCCAGGTGCAAAACAACCAGTGCTTTGTATAAGCATACTATTACATGTAACAACGCTAAGTTTCTGTTCTTTGTCCTGGAAGTGGTCCCTAAAGATATTAGGGGGGGGCCTTGGGAGGCACGCTTGGCACATAAAGAAACTTATTGGCAGATTTTATTGGAGGCCAATAGACCCCCCGGTCTCAATGAATCTATTTCTATTGTTCCTTTTCTAAAAATTAAGGCACATTATATTTAAATACCTAGGTGATTTACACCTATTTTAAGTGTTTAAGTTGTTTTTACATGTTTATTTGTAACAATTTTTTAGATTTACACTAGTAAATGAATATAGGTATCTATTTATGTTTTTGGCTCAGTGCTTTTGTAGTTTAAGATGCATTAGTTATACTTATTGTAATGGCAATATTATTTGTTGGAATGGGGAATTTTATGTGGTCTGTTGTTTTAAAGTTTAATTAATGATTTGTTAATTCATTAATTGGTGATTAGCTTATAGTATTTATACCTGTGATATGAAGCATTTGTTGTATCTGATGAAGTCTTCAAACTGACGAAAACGTGTGTGGAGTGTACTGCTGCTATAATTTTGACACGTTAATAAACCTGGTTGATTTTCGCCTGATTGTGAGCCTTATTGCCATAACTACAGGACTGGTGTGGCTGCTTCTTTTGGTAAAGGTTGCCACTTGGATTCTTAACATAGCTAAAGAAGGCTTTGTGGTTATCTTTTGAATCCTTGGCTATTTTTCTTTCAAAGTTAGCCTTGGATGATTTCATGAGGGACCTTAGTTTCTTACCGATACTGATCAGGGATGTCTTTCCTTCTTGGGATTTGCTTTTCTGAACTAGTTTCCTCCTTCTGTCGTATAGCCTGTTTATTGCAGGGGTCCACCAAAGTGGTTTCCTTCTCTTAGAGGAGCGAGTCTTGGCTTTGCTAGGGATGGTACGATCCATGCATCCTTGTAGGTGCTCATAGAGTGCATTCGTAAAGGTTTCTGCATCTTGGGCAGCGTTATCCTTTAGCGTGGGGGCTGTGAAACCTACCACCTCTATATTAAGTAAGGTGAAGTTTCCTTTAGAAAGGTTTTTTACTGTGGTTTCCTTAGATGGGGGTGGTGATGGGGTGTGGACACGATTAGTTTATGGTCTGATCTCACCAGTGACGGGTTGACCTCTGGTGTGGAACACCTGTCGTCCATGTTGGTGATGACCAAGCCCAATATGTTTTCACCTCTGGTAGGGGAGTTTACCAGCTGATCCAGGGCGTTTGAGTTGATGAATTCCAAGAAGCGCTGGGCCTGGGAAGTTATACTCGAGTAGTTTTCCCAGTGAATGGTAGGGTAATTCAAATCGGCCAATATCAAGGTGTTCGATTGAACCTTCATGTTTTCCAGTGTCTCCAGAAATCTGGAGTGGTGGTCCTGGGTCATGGAGGGTGATCTGTAGCAGGCCACAATTTGCATTGCAGACTTGCCCGATGTTAGTTGCACATGGATGATCTCAGAGGTATCATGCTGTGCCACTAACCTGGAGGTGTGGGTATCCTTGATGAATATGGATACACCCCCTACTTTTGTGTTTCGGTCTGTGTTCTGTGGCCGAAATGTGTGGTATGAGTTGCAGCCCAGTAGTGCTGGGGTGCTCTCTGGAGCCTTGAACCAGGTTTCAGTTACTGCACAGATGTCGACATTCTCCATACTGAGGAGTGCTTCTTTACGGAGGTGGGTTTGACTTTTGAGCCTTGCCTAAGAAAGGCACTATGGGGGCAGCAAGAGCCTCGGCCAGTATTCGAAAGCCTAAGGGTGACAGGTGCAAGCAGTCTCTTGCGAAGCAACACGGCTTGTCAAGCATGTCATCCCAGGCTGACAGACACTGGATTCCCTTTGAATGACACCAGAAGCTTAGCCAATTGTTGAAATTGGTCACTTTTTCTTTATACTGAGGTATCATTCTTGGTGAGGGCAGGATGCTACTCAAGGTCAGGGTCATACCAGCCTGGGCTACATGATCTGAGAGCTCTTCCATATCTCTTTTCATGTAGTCCAGGGAGGTACGTCTCAGGTCATTCACACCAACATGAACAATGACAGAGTCATATTTATACTTGTTCTGGAGTGACTTGAGTGCTTGTGTTATGTGGCGAATTCTGGCTCCCGACAGGCAGCTAACAGTAACCTTCTGCTTGTCCAGCCTAGTGACTGGGACATCAGTGTGCATGACTATAGAGTCACCTATTACTAGTGTGTTAGGTATGTTATTTCGCCTTAAGGGCTATGATTGTGCAGCACACTGATTTTGTGTTTTATGTGTCGTCAGGTTTGTGACGGGAAATGCAGGTTGTTTGGGTGTCTGCTTTAGACGTCTCGGATGCTTTTGCAGGTTTTTATTTAGAGCCTCTGAGTATGATTTTGTGTATTTATGTGTATTTTTTGCCAGTGCTGTTTTAGTAGGTATGTGTGCGGCTGGAGTTGTGGTGCAAGTGTTAACCTTCTCATCTTGACTGTCTGTTCCAGTTTGGCTGTAAAATTGCATCTCTCGCATATGTTAGTGCTTTGTGGTAGGAGGAGAGGGTTGTCTGTGCACATGAGGCAGTTGTAACATTGCCTCAGGACACCCAGATTCAACAGCTGGACTGAAGAGTGCACCTGAAGTTGCTCTTTGGTCATGCATGAATAGCAGGGTGAGCTGCTTAGTCGTTTGGTTGGTGAGGGGTGAATAAAGAGCTTTGCCCTGCTGGGCAATCAGTATCAGGGTATATTAGTGCTTGCTATTAGGTCAGAGCAAGTGCTGAGCTGCAACATGCTTTTTGAGTACTTAGGTAGAGAGTTAGACTAGTTTCAAGGGAAAAACTGAAGAGGAGACTTAGTGGAGCAGAGAATAATTTAACCGTAGCTAACCGGCACTGCCCGGCACGCAAAACCATGCAAACGCGGTTTTTATAGTAGGGAAATGAAAGAAATTAGCCCAAAATGGCCAATAAACTACTAACTTCTGGGCTGGAACCACTCCTCTATGGGCAGATAGGTTGCTCAAAGCTCCCCTCTCTCACAGGTGAATGGAAAAACGTCCTTCTATCCAAGTTAAGGTATGGTCAACTCAGAAACTAGTATCACAGCCCTGAATTCAGCACTAGCCTGAAAACTGGACTATATTAGCTTAGAAAGGTGGGAAAAGAGGATTTTTTTTGTTTTTTTTGAAAAGGTAAGGCAAAAATTGTAAACAATACACTTAAAATAGCTACAAACTATCAGGAAAAGGCTATCTCACTTTAGTGTGTAGCCTACAACAGTTAAACAAATTATTTAAATAAAAAACAACTTTTTAAAAGTGCAGGCAGTCAAATAAGTACAATATGTGAAAAAAACAAGCTTTTAAAATCACAATAAACGCTGGAAAATCTGAGCTTAGGCGGAAAACAGTTAAGTACAGCAAGAAAGTGCAGAATACTGATACTTAAATCACTCCAAAGTCTCTCTTCTAGGCTAGAAGGCTTGTATCAGTTTAAGGCTTTCTAGTGCTACCTAGTAGGTTAGTTACAGGAAAGATGGGGAAACAAGTGCAGATGTGGTCTTTTAAACCAGAAAGTTGAAAGAGACGAACAAACTGTCCAAATGGTCAATAAACTACAATTTCTGGGCCAAGAACCTCTCCTCTCATGGTAGACAGGCTACCTAGTGCTCACTACTCCCACTGATAAGCTAGAAGGCTTTCCTCCAACACAGAAAGGCTTGCAGGGCTCAGAAGCTTACTAACAGTCCTGGATTCAGCAACTCTGTATCTGGACTAGGCTAGTTACAGGAAAGGTGAGAAACAAGCGCAAGTGAGACTTTTAAACCAGAACGTTGAAAGAGATGGAAAAAATGTCCAACAGCTACAAATTCTGGGCAAGGAACCACTCCTCTTGTGTTAGATAGGCTACCTAGTGCTTACCACTCCCACTGATAAGCTAGAAGGCTTCCCTCCAACACAGAAAGGCTTGGGGGGGGGGGGTCAGAAGCTTACTAACAAATCCTGGATACAGCAACTCTGTAACCAGACTAGGCTAGTTATAGGAAAGGCGGGAAACAGGCACAAGTGCGGCTTTCAAACCAGAAAGTTGAAAGAGGTGAAAAAAAACTGCTCAAACAGCCAATAGCTACAATTTCTGGCCCAGGGACCACTCCTCTTGTGGTAGATAGGCTACCTAGTGCTTATCACTCCCACTGATAAGCTAGAAGGCTTCCCTCCAACCCAGAAAGGCTTGGGGGGCTCAGAAGCTTACCAACAGTCCTGGATACAGCAAGTCTGTAGCTGGACTTGACTAGTTACAGGAAAAGCAAGAAACAAGCTTAGAATTCTTCAAATTGTAGTGCAGGCCATCACACCCAAATGTGTAGCAACACTACGGCAAATACAGTTCAAATAAATGCAATTAAATTAACAAATGACTAAAAAACAAGTGCAGACGGCAGGAAATTAGAAGGCTACTAACAAGCGGTAATAAGTGCAGAGTAAGAGCAACTGAACAGATAACAGCACGCAGAAGAGCAACTAAGACAGTTACAGTAAGAACAGCTGAATAATATTATATATATATATATATATATATATATATATATATATATATATTTTTTTTTTTTTTTTTAAGGGAGGGAACAGAGCAGGATTAAGAGGCTACAGGGGTTGTCCCTTCCCAAATGCTCTCTTTGTACACAGTAGGAGTGCCCGAAATCAGAATATGATCTCACTGCACTCATTTGAGTGAGCAAATGAAATGGGCCCAAAAGGAGTATCCAAATACAAATCTACAGGAGGGGCGGGCAATTTCAGGTAGAGGTTAGCCGGCCAAAGCTCTGTTATTAAGCAGAGATAACTCAAAATGTACCACTTATATAAGGCAAGACAGAATGTCAGTGATGAGGTGAAACTACCCCCCACTGCTATCAATGGCTAATCCCTTTGACCGGGTGGAATGTCTGGGAAAAACCTTAGCGGATGAGGTGGACAGTGAAAGGGAATGTTGTATCCCCTGGATATAATGGACTGTATCCATTTGTCTAGAGTCAAATTTAGCCAGGCTTCTAGGTACAGCGAATGCCCCCCCCCCCCCGACTGCCTCCAGAGGTGGACAGGCGGGCCTCCTTTCAGGAGCGCTGGAAGGGCTTACCAGAGAATGCATCTCTGTATCCCTGGTTATGCGGGCCCCCTCTGCCGCATGGGTGGCGTCTTCCGTTATTTCCCCCTCTGCCCCTGGGGGAAGATCACCATGAGTCTCAGATAAGGCTCCTTTGGACTTACGGAACCACATTTTTCCGCTCTTTTGACCTTTAGGATAAGGTCTGATAGGGGCAGAAAAACGGCAGACAGTCTCTTACCATCTTGTTGGCTCCTGGTGAGAGTTATTCACTTTCAGCCCGAACAATGATGAGCCATCAAAGGGAGTGTCACTAAAGGAAGATCAGAAGGGTTCGGTAAAGGCGCATCCATGAATGTCTATGATGAGCTACTCCTGTGCCTGCTGCCCTGCTCGCTCCATCGGCTGCATAAGATATGAGGCGCATGGAGGAGTTAGAGATGGACGTTAATGTTGCAAGCTGGGAATTAACCTTATCAGATAAGTCCTGAGCTGTAGAACCTTGTAGGTATCTCCTAGCTCTTTTAGGAGATCCCTCTGAAGTCGCGTGAAATGCAACAAGTAATTCAGCAACCGCAAAGTAAAGGCCACTGAGGAGAACATAAGCTTCCCGTATCTGTGCCATCATACCAGAATCCTTGTTCGGTGGATGGACAGATACAGAAGTTTCAGCTAAATCCTTCTTTGTGGCCGCTGCCACCACCATTGCATCTACAGGAACCCATTTTGTTAAATACTGCCTATCTTCCGGGGCTGTAATGAATTTATTAGGCCTCCTCGGAATGGGGTCCACTGAGTCTGGAGAGTCCCACACTTTTCGACTCACGAAAGCAAGGAGTGGGTCGAAAAGTGGAGACACCCAAGAGGTGGAGGGGCAAGAGCCAAATGCCTCCAGGTACACAGACTCATCTTCAGAAGGGAAAGGGACTTCCAGCCACCCCTCTGCTTAAGGATGTCTGAAAAGGAGACATCCTCAGAGGGTGACCGTGGGGATCCTTCTGAATCCTCCAAGTCAGTATCAGAAGTGATAGACTCAGGGAAGTCTATGTGCTTCCTCTTACACCGTCTCTTCCGAGGAACCTCCTCGGGGAGGATGCTCTGGGGAGATATCAGAAGAGGAGGATCCACCCATTGTGGCTTCCTGGGGGTACTGGCTCTCTACTCTGTCGGTGACAGAGGAATAATGAAGAGGTGGACATTGATCCCTTATGGGGAAGAGAGGCTGGAGCTGAAGGTTGAGCAGACTCTGTGGAGAGCACACTCCGCATCACCTCGAAGGCACCACAGTCCTGGGCCGAGAGAGACTCCAATCCCAAGAGGCCGGGAGATCTCCACGGCACCGAGCAGGGTGGCTCCGAGGCTGATGGGGGAGCCGAACTCAGCTGAGCTGAGATGCCGAGTAGGAGAGCCGGTTCCGACTAGAGTCTTACTCGACTTCCCCCCCCGGAGCAGACCAGGAAGTGTCAGTTCCCAGGTCCCTTGATGGACGAAGGCATCGAGGAAACCAGAGCAGACAGAGCTGAAATATCCGTAGTGATTACTGGCACCGACGGTTCCAGCACAACGACTTCCATATTCTCTGGATCCAAACTCATTCGAGTCGGAGGAGGAATAGGTGTAGTTGGGGGTACTATTGTCGGCTTCATGACACGATGGGCTGGGCTCGAGAGAATTTCTAGGGCCCAGGTGCAAAGCAACCTCTTCACTAACAGCTCCAGGTCATCATCCGATAGCCTGGAGGACCTAGAAGAATGACTCTAAGATTTGTGGCTAGCTGCCACCAACTGTAATAAAGGAGATAACGGCACCGAGAGAACAGGCTCCAAGAATGGTGACAGACTTGTTTTTCAGCTCCGCAACGGTTCCTATGAAGCAGATGGAATCGAGGGAGAACTTTGAATTTCGCGCTCGACAACTTTCAGAGCAGAGGAAGCAACAACTTTGGTGCTGCTTGTCAGGTCAGACACCTGAGCCAATGAAGCAGCCTTTTTTGAAGTATCCGATTTAGTAGTCCGATTGGCTTCATCCACTTTCAATAAAAGCCCCTTAAGAGGAGCTTATTCCTCCTCTCCTTTAAGACCCTGGCACTAAAACCATGGCAGATGGAGCAGGAATCTTGTAGATGGAGGTGTTCCAGATCGTACACACAACTAGTGTGTACGTCAGTTATGGACATTTTTTGAGTGCAGGAATCACATTTTTTAAATCCCGATTTGTGTTCCTTAGTTTGTTCTTTACACATAACTAACTATAAGGAAAAAACACATTCTAAGCTAACAAAAAATTCTACGCCTTAACACAATAACGGAAAAGACATAGTAAGAGAGGAAGGGGTGTGTGTGTGTGTGTGTGAGTATATATATATATATATATATATATATATATATATATATATATATATGATAAGAGGAAAAAAGGAAGGAGAAGTCTCTAAGTTAAACTACTATCTCCCCCACCAGAGGAGATGCCTCTAACTTAAATGGTGACTCCTAAAAAAGAGAAGGAAGAGAAGGGATAAGAATCCTCTAACTAACCAGATTCTTAAAGAAACGACAAGGCCCAAAGAAAAACAGCCACAAAGGAAAAAAATTACCAAGGTTAAAAGACAGACATTAGCACAAGGCTATTACAATAAGACTAGAAGGTTATAAGGGATACAAGCCTGAGCCAGTGAAGACAATTCCAAAGCCTCAAGTGACAAACGAGATCTGGGGAACAGCCACTAAGCACCATGGGATAGGACTCAGCCTCGAGCCAGTAGAAACTCTCGAGCTTTGATATACGGCAGAATCGGAGCAGAGTTTTGGCTCCGAACCCAACCAGCAAGGATGAAGGCAAGATGGGACAACGTAACATGCAAATTTAACAACCCATTCTCTAAGCGTAACAATGCCCTTCAGGGTGTGTGTTACTGGGGGAAATACAATTCCAGGGGTGTTGAGACCTTCCACATGTGGTATCGGGCTTCACAACACCCCAGGGAAGGTGCCAATTCTCCAATAACACAGCCTGTCATGTTTATTAAATGCATCTAATCTTGTCTTGCAATGTTTTAAACGTCTCCAAAACCTAGCTACAACATTTCTAGCTCGCACAGTCAAATTCAAATTTGCCTTTTATTACTTTTAACAAGTCCATTTAATTCTTGTTCACAAAGTACTACCCCCCCCCACACACACACACACACAAAAAAAATCACACATGACAGAAAAGGGCTTACATAGCCCACTTACGGCATCTTTTGCATTCAACTGCACCCTTTTCCTTAAACTAAGGTTATCAGGATCTGACATGGGGAGACCAACTTTCAAGTCTCTCTCTTTTTTTGAGAGAGATTCTGGCCTATACAACAAAATGAAAATATTTTCACCCAAGTAATAAAATCAAACACTGTAAACACAGAAGCACACAAAAATATTTTCTTCAGTGCAAATTAACACATCTGAAGAAAATCTCCACACAGATGAGATTATGTCTATGGCCACAATCAATTTAAAGCAGGCTCAAAAAGCCAGTTCCATTTTAAGTCTTTTTTATTCTAATAAGGCAAGCTCCTTAAACTAGAAGAAAAAAGTACACTACAACAAATCTTTGCATTCAAAGACAAGTGATATTTTAATTAAGCACATCCACAGGTAAATCCTACCATAATCATTCATGTCATCAGCCCTGTCTTCCTGACTGCATGCCTATCTGAATCCAGTATTCTGGAAAAAAATCACTGACCAAGGATTACTAATGGCAACATTTCTAACAGATTTGATACTAGTCAACACAAAATATTGAATTCAAAACAAAGAATATCTAGATCTCAAAGCCTGCAATATCCCCAACATTTTTATAAAACTTTACAGAAAGCCCTATGCCTCAAGTCACCACTCTCCTCACGCAATTAGATATTTCCCACTTTATAATCCTTACGAGTATCCAAGCCAGTCTTTGTGAGGATTTTCAGAGAGGCCTAATAATGACTTGTATTCTTATCCTGAGGGTACTGCAATTCGTATGTTAGACAGACAGTCTTAGCCATTAAAGCTAAAAAACTCTCTTATGCCATCAAATAAATAATTCTATTTTTCTTTCAGGAAAATCCAGTTAACACTTAAAAATTTTAACAACTGCCACCCGAATAGTGAAAAAGTAGTGAGCATTTCATTTAATAATCTAATTCCTAAAAACTATTCTGCCTTGCCTTCAAAAAGAACACATTTTGATAATAAATCAAGACCATCTACACAGATTATAACCCCTTTGCCATCAGACAGAAAGTGACCCTCTGTGAATGGCAGTGCATGCATTCTTAGCCTAGTATCAACCTATGAACCTGTGAATGGTCTATCGGCCATAGGGCCTATACAAGCCTAGCCATAGCCATAACAATTCCCTGGATATTTCTTCTCACACTATTTACTTCCCTGAACCCCTGTCTAGCAGAGCGACTGACATGATTCCCGGGGTGAATTTCCTTTCTCCCATCCAATCATCAAGGTTCCTTTTGAAGAGGGCCAAAGTGGCGCACTGCTTGACATGTATGGGCAGTCTATTCCAGAGTCTGGGGAGTCTCTGGGTCAGGAACCTATCCCTCCAGCATGTTTTTTTTATTGTGATGACAAGGTTTAGATCCCTGGAGAATGTGGCTCTGAGGGATTGGGATTTCTTTAAGTGTAGCATGTCCAATAGCTCTGGGTTTGACATGGCCTTGTATGTTAAGCAGAGATTGCCTCTAAGTAGACAATATGCGACAGAGTATAGCTGGAGTTTTTTTAAGGAGGTTAGAGTACGGCATCTGCTTTAGGCCTGTGATTCTTTTAGTGAGGTATTTCTGTGGCCTTTCCAGTTGTTGCAGATGTCTTGAGAGGTACATACCAAACGGGGCATTGTATTTTATAATGGGTCTAATGAGGGATAAGTACAGTGGGACAATGACTTCCTTTTTTCTGGATGAAAAGCCCTTAGTGATGAGGTGTGCCACATGGAAGGATTTCCTAACTGTTGTGGTTATCGAAGGTGAGACCACTGTCCACCTGTGTCCCTAAGTCTCTTATCACACTTTTGGTGTTTAGTGTTCCGTCACTTATGTGGTAATTCACGGGTACATATTTTTTCCCAAAGGGGATAACTATTAAGCATCTGTTTCTGTAAGGCCCTTTTGTAGAGTGTCCACATCATTTGGGGATTCAATAATGGCTCCCAGTTTGCAGTCATCTGCGAACTTTGTTAGCCAGAGTCCCTTAGTGTTGGCCTGTACTTCAGAGAAGTAGATGCCTAACAAGAGCGGTCCCAGGACTGAACCCTGAGGTACTCTACTTGTCACTTGTCTGGAGCTGGATTTGTAGTCTGCTACTTTTACAGAGTGGGTTATGTCAGTAAGCCAGTTGGCAACCCATCGAGTGACGTAGGGATTAGTGCCCAGCTTAGTAAGTCTATCTATGATTCCAGAGTGGGGGATGGTGTCAAAGGCCTTGACGAGGTCCAGAGAGGCTGTGTGGACCGCCTTACCCTCGGGCTCTGGAGACTGATTTGAAGAAGTCAATCGGGTTCAGGAGACAAGATTGGCCCTTCACGAAGGCTGTGTGGACCACCTTACCCTCGTCCACGGCTCTGGAGACTGATTTGAAGAAGTCAATCGGGTTCAGGAGACAAGATCGGCCCTTCACAAACCCAAATTGGGTGGGGTCCAGTGTTTGAAGGTTGCCAATGTCTTTGATTATAAGTTCCATGATAATACATTCCATGGCCTTGCAGATCAGACTCGTCAGACTGATGGGGCGGTAGTTCCTGGGATCCAAGGCCCGGATCTCCCCTTGTGGAGTGGGATAACTGTAGCTGTGTGCCACTTAGTGGGCACGAAGCCTGAGGTAAACAGCATTACATGGTAAAGCCATTATTCAGAATGTAGTTTACGTCCAGAGGTGTCCCTCTAACCTTACATACACACAGAGGAAGATAAAAGGCAATTTAAGACTAGGCTGCAGCAACACCTCAAAGGCATTATTAATAAAATTGCTTAGGAATTTCCAAGATGACTGCACACTGAGTAACAGCTTAGTTCTAGCTCTCCCAGTGTGAAAACAGAAACTCAGCAGAAAAGGCCAGTAGACTTGTGTTTATGGCTACATTTCAGTAACTAGCTAGTAAGTGTACTGCCAGGATGCCAACAAAAAAGAAATACAGAGGACCTGGAAAAAAATCAGCTACAAAAAGTGAGGAAGAAACACTGAAAGTTCTGTAGTTGTTTTGTAGCTATTTTTTGACATTTGTCTCTCTCCCACCCTCTCCCCTATTAGTCTCTTACCTGCCTTTGCTATTACCTTAATAACCAATAGGATTTCCTAATCCCTACATAGAAGTAATTTCCAACCTTACTCGCACTATCCCATTGTCTCCCCTTAAGTTTAAAGCCTGCACCACCTCTACTGTAAAACTGATCACTTCTCTCCACTTCTATCTACTCTGTTTTTATTTCAGGTTGTTAAGCCTGGCCAAACTGACTGCTTTCCCAACACTCTATCACCCTAAGTCAGACACCTAAACATTTGGTTCCACCTGGCCATAACTAGCTCTCACACAACCAGTTCTTCCTTTCAAATTTGTGTGTTCACCCTAAGTTACAGTGTATTAGTTTGTTAGCTTCAAACAAGTGTGCTGTGCATCACTGCACTAATCTCCCCCTACCTCTTGTTCCAGCTCCAATACTAACTCTCTCCCTCTCCTCTGCTCTTCTAAAATTCTTCTGCTTACCTAAGGCCACCTACAACTGTTACAGCATAAAAAACTCAAAACTCCACAGACTTTCCTGTACCTTTCTCCTCTGTCTTTTCTCCCTCCCTCAACCTCTTCTCCTCTGCTACCCTTGGAATCCTCTTATGCTGCCTGCTAGAATATCCTTCTCTCTGTGGCTACACTTAGCCTTCTGGGTTTCTCTGGCTGTTTTTCTTGCATTGTGCTGAGTCAAGGCCAGCCCACTCCATTCGGCCTTGCTACACAAGGGCTCACACTCTGCTCCCCTTCCCTGCTCTCAATTCCACCTATCCCTGCTTCAATTTCCTTTATAGCTATCCATCCACTACCCCTTACCCCACCCAAACATCCCTTACCAGCATCAATCAGAACCCCCACCCCTCCTTCCCACAAACTCTAAATTACTCCTCCCACCCTTCAAAACTCCATTCCCATTTCTTCCTCCCCCAAAATAATTCTGCACACCTCCCTCTCTCACACAAAACCCGCCCCCTCATACTCCTTAACCAATCACAATTCTCCTCCTCCACCTCTTGTACCTTCTTCTCCTCCTCCTCTCTTACCTCACCTGTTCACAGATGTTTACTAGGTTAACAACCATAAGGGCCTTTTTAAGCCTAGCCATGCATCCCAAATCTCTGACAAGTTCTGCTGTTATCGCACTTAACCTTAATCTACATCCCAACTCCCCTACATCCTCCTACACCACAAGCTCCATCACCCACTACTCCTCTTCCATTTCACCAGCTACGTTATCCTGCCCTGGACACACTATCCCCAAAATCAGACTCTTTCCAGATAGCTTCTCACCTCACAAACAGAAAACCAAAATTTGTCCCACCTTTCCCTACTAAATCACTTCTACTCCACCTCTGTAACTCTCTTCATCTTTCAGGTGACATTCACCTCAACCCAGGCCCCCACAACACATCTACTCCCACCCACACTACTCTCACACTCCCATAAACCCCACACCCTAGTCTTAAAACTCTCTCCTTTTACTCCATCAATATCCACAGCATTCTTAACAAGACAACTGAATTTCACTATTGGATAGCCCAACACAACCCTAACATAATCTCACTCTCTGAAACATTTCTGAAACCTTATAGCACAGACAATGAATTCCTCCCCCCTGGCTACATCATCTTATGCCTTGACAGCACACACAAAAACAGTGGATGGGAGGGGTAGCCATAATGTACTCAAGACCTCCTTGCCTTTTCCCTCCTAACCAACCCCCCCTTTCACCCAGCTGAACTCATCATTGCTAATTGTAGGCTAAATAAACACAAAACTTTAACAACTGTTGCTATGTATATACCCACTGAAAATAATTTACCCTTACTACAACAAATTCTCAATTCTCCAGTGGACAGCTGACAATATACCTCAATTCTCCAGTGGACAGCTGACAATATACCCAACAAAAACTACCATACTAGGTGATGTTAATATCAATTGGCTTTCCATCACCTCTAGCTCATCTACCACCAGCATACAACTTATATGGCTATACCCAGCTTACCTTTTCTCCCACTTTCCTCCAAAAACCTACAAACTCTAGCTCTATCCTTGACTGGATTCTTGTCTCATATCCTAAACTCTATCACCACCCTGAATTTCTACCAGACTCTATTAGTGATCACTCCCTATACGAGTACAAAGATTCTCCCCTCACCTCCTGAGAACTCGCAAATTCAAAGTATGCTGTAAGCTTACCAACTTTAACCCTGACACTTTCAACAATCATCTCTCTGCAACTGACTGGTCCTTCCTCACCAACCTCTCTCTCAATGAAGCAGTTCTCCAATTCAACTCCATCTTCCTAAACACCCAACTCCCTAGCACAACCCAGAATTGTTACTCAAATCACACTGCTCACCAAGCCAACCCAGACTCTCATACATAACAGATTCTGCATGGAAACTCTGGACAAAAACAAAGTCACTCACACATTTCCAAAAATATAGGGAACTCTGAAACCTGACCAAAAAACACAAACATTGATAAGAAAAACTTCTACCACACAACCTAAAAATCCCCATAAATTCTGGAATTATGTCAAATTCTCCACCCTGGAAACCACTCTACACCCAACCCATGCCCCAATACTTCACCCCAATAATTCTCCCCTAGAAAGAGTTTCTATCTATAATACACATTTCAATGACACCATTAGCAAATTCATGCCAACCTCCCACCACTCCCCCCACTGCAAAACTGCCCTCTCTCATTTAAATCACATTCCCATTAGCTACATTAAAAACCTTCTTCTTAAACTTAAAGCATGCTCAACAGTCAACAACTTGTCATCCATCTTTCTAAAGGCTGCTGCTAATTCCATAGCTTACCCAGACTCCAACGTCATTAACCACTGTATATGCAAATCCACTGCCCCAAATCTCTGGAAGAAATTCTACACCATACTAATTCACAAAGATGTAAACTTTGTTGAACTCTCCAACTACTGCCCTACTGCTATACTCTCTCCCCTCTCCAAACTTCTTGAGCAATGTGTCCACAAAGAAATCCTGTCTTTTCATTTCAAGCAAACCTTATCAACCCTATCCAGCATAGCTTCCACCCCCACCACAGCACCACTACAGCTCTCAATACCTTTACCAATGCCATCTCCCTAACTACAGACAACAAACTAGTGTCCTGCCTCTTCTTAGATCTCTCAAAGCCTATTCCTAGTTCACCAGCTCTAAAATGACTCACTGCCCTATCTCCCTTTCTCCACATAAAAATGGGCATCCCACAATGCTCAATTCTAGGTCCCTTCTCTTCAACATTATTAATCAACCAACTCCATACATCTTGCCCTCAGTCATCCCTCATACAGTATGCGGATAACTCCATCATCACCTTTGCAGAGAACCCCTCTGACCTGCTAACCCGAACTCAAACTTCTTTTAACCTCACAAACTTGGTTCAGTAACAACCAACTCATACTGAACCCTAAAAAGACAAAACTTCTCCTACTTGTAGCTAAATCTCTCAACCACCTTAAATCCTCTTTTACCATCTCTTCTCTTGACAATACCACTATTTCTACTGAACCCCACAAAAAGCTCCTTGGAGTAATCATTGATGACCAACTTAAATTCAAACTCAGTGTTAATCACTGTATAAAGAAAACCCACCAAAAACTCGGCCTACTCTACAGAAATCAAAGGTACCTCACCCCAAACTCCAGAATGAGTCTTACCCAGACTTATATTCTCCCCTACCTCTTTTATTGCTCTCAAATCCTTACTAACTTACAGTCCTGTCTGCTATCCAAACTCAAAACCACATAAAACAAAGTAGCTATATTTGCAACTAACTTACCACCAAAAATCACACCACTGTCTTGCTCTCCAAACACTCAAGCTGGTTAAAATTTACTAACCAACTCTTACTAAATTTATCTTCATCCACATTATCCTAAACAAGCCATCCTCCTGCCCTAGATTATCCTCTCTCATCTCCTTCTACAACCAACCATGTTCCCTCAGAAGCTCAGATCAATCTCTCTTACAGATTCATAAACCTAAAATGTCACTAGGGCGAAACCTCTTTAGCCATCTTCCTGCACTAGCATGGAATAAGCTTTCCTTGGCCCTCAGAAGTATCACCTATGCGCAAAATTCAAGACAGCACCTGAAAATGTCACTGTAGTCACCCCACTTAAAATCTTACCCACCCTATCTCCTCTTCAATTCTTCTCCCTCCCTTTCTTTACTACCTCCTTTCCCACACTATTATGTTATCTAGTCTAACTGCCACTCTTTTACAATTATCTACCATTCCTACTTCCCATACCCCTCCTGCTCCCTGTAACATTATACTAAATTTCCTCTCTCTCTTTCCTCAA